>NC_045544.1:3594900-3654900 GCF_009769535.1 Thamnophis elegans
GACAATCACCAATTATTGTTTCCTGTTGTCTTACCCCTCATCCCTCAGATCTATTTTTGGAAGAGCTTCAGAAGACATTTGACACAACTTAGAAGTGGAAGATGGGAGTACAAAGCCATGTGCCACATACCTCCTAACAGCTGATAAGATCCCACAGGTTGGGCCTCCTTAGGACGCCATCAGCCGGACAGTGTCGGCTGGGGGGGCCTCGGAGGAGAGCCTTCTCTGTGGAATCAGCTGCCCCCAGAGGTCCAGACCTCACCCACCCTCATGGCCTTCAGAAAAGCTGTTAAAACCTGGCTGTTCCGGCAGGCCTGGGGCTGCTGACTTTATTATGTAGAGTCCAGCCCCGATCAGGACGTATGTGTGTTGGAGAATTTTTAAATCTTTATTTTTATTTTGTTTTTTTTCCCTTTTCTTGTTTTGTGCAAGCCGCCCAGAGCCCTCCGGGATTGGGTGGCCTATAAATCTAATAAATTCAATTCAATTCAATTCAATGTGTCTCTTTTCTAAAAATGTCTTGGGAATTTGAATTCAGCAAGAGCCCTTCTGAGAGATGTTGCCGACCTTCAGCTGAGTGCTAAAAGGATAAGGAACACTTAAATAGTAGGACGTCCCATGAAAAAGGAAAGTGTGCTTGCAATATTGTTGTTGTGGATGCAGAATATGGGCTTCATGCTAAAGAGACATTTATTGTGTTTGGAAGGGGGAAAAACCAGACATTGGAACTCATTTCAGTAGCAACAGGGCAGGTGAAGAACAGACTCAAGGCAGCCTCTAAAGACTCTTCCCCTCATCCACTTCTTGACGTTTGTTGAAGTGGTCCAAACATTTCATAGGTGCCAAGGGAGGGTGCATCTTCAATAAGTGTCTTGCATAAAAATTGAATTTAGCCTGCAGTTGCCAGTTGGCCTGAAGCCAAAACACTTCACCTGGCATTCAAAGATCCATGATGAGACACAGAGAGAGAGAGAGAGGGGGGGGGGGAGAGGGAGAGGGAGGGAGAGGGAGAGAGAGGGAGAGGGAGAGGGAGAGAGAGAGAGAGAGAGAGAGAGAGAGAGAGAGAGAGAGAGAGAGAGAGAGAGAGAGAGAGAGACTGTGCCACTTTCTTTTGTAAATATCCAAGTGCCAGAAAATGAACAATGTTAATGTGCCTCATTTGAGTGTTTTCAAACCAAAATCTCAGAATAAACCTCCCTCTCCCCCACTCTCTCTGCAGGGAATGAGTTTATATAAGCAGTTGTTCATGCAACCCATTTGTGGATGGTGACAGTTCTCTTCAGGGAATCAATGCTCCTGCTAAATGTTCCTTAGACTCTGATCAGTTTATGGTAGACCTCTTGGGTAGCATCAAACTTTCTCAGGACATTTTGGGGGAGTTCATTTTAGTCCCATCTGTCAACCGTAAAGTGAACCTTGCTGAAGCCATCGCGGAGGCAATAGTGAGATCAGGTTTTGTAGCCAAAACAATAACGTTTTCCTGTGGGAGCCAAGGACATTCTCACAGGTGGCTGGGCGGAGGAGGAGCCAGTAACCCAACAACCGGACAGCATCTGGATTGGACAGCTTGACCAGTGACTTGGGAAGGAAGGAGAAAACTTGGGCGCATTACTTGGAAAGCTGACACCATCTCTGTGTATTTCGTTGAATGTCTGCCAGGGGATATCAGTTAATCAAAGATTTATTATGGTGATAGACCATCAAAAAAGGAGATCTTCTTACTACAATTGTTCTCCAATTAAAAAAAAAATCCGATAAGGCTCACAAACAGACTAAATGGGGGAAAAAAATCCCTCAGTACAAGTTAATTAAGATTTCCATATAGAAAATGTAAGTACTTTTTTATATCAGTCAAGAATGAAGATGGACGATAAACTATTCTCTTAAGCCCTATCATGTGTCTAATAAATAATAATGGAGTTCTGATCCCAAATGCCTCCGCTTGTTTCTCTTTATATCTCATGAATTACAATTATGAACAATGTTTACATCACTGTTTTTGCTGATGTGGTTTTCTATCAAGGCTATAATTACATAAATTTGCTTGGATAAACTCTACATAGCATTTAAATATCTTAATATAAAAGCAGAAGTACTGCATGTCCACAAATATTTCCTTCCAGCAAATTATTTCACTAAGTTCTAACAGCTTCCATTTCTCTTTTTGATGGAGTTTAGGAAAGATGACATAAGAAATCCCTATCTCCCATTTAAAATGGGTAAAGTCAAGATAATTGTAGTCCTTCATTCACACTGCAAATCCACATGCAAATATAAGTAGCATAATAATTTCAGGTCAGGGTTAACTAATATGACTTTCACTTGGAAAAAAGCTGTTCTGCCAAAAAATAAAATAATACTTGCTCAACGGTTAATTTTTATTTTTATTTTGCATGGTGTAACAGAATACAACATGAACCATTATTTTTATTTCTCCTTGGGAGATTCTTGGATCCTGGGAGATCCTTGTGAGATCCAGCAGCCAGAATGTGTAGACTATTCAGCTGTGACAAAGTCTGGTCTACATCTCATTCCTGCTCATAGCTAAAACAAAGAGATGGTCAGCTGATGGGCAGATCATTATAGATCATTAGAAAAAATAGACCCATGAAATCAAATCAAAATAACTGTAAAAAAATTACCAAAACATAAAACAATCTTTTTTTATCAAATGCCAATCTGCAAACTATTTCCCAAGCCTCCTCTATTTTCTTCATTCTATCTGTTCTAAACAGATGTTTGTTTTCCAGTTGACATATTGCATCATTCTTGTTTCGTTTCCTCTATAAGTGGTTCTTGACTTACAACCATTCATTTAACAACTGTTTAAAGTTAGTTGTGAGAGTGCTGAAAAGGTGACTTATGACAGGATCTCACTCTTGAACATTGCAGCGTGTCCATGTGATTGTGATAGTGGCACTGTCAGCGTTCCAAGTATCATGCAGAATTAAATCAGAGTCAAAGGCAAAACTATGCTTAAAATTCCAATTTAATAAGGCAGGCATGTTGGCATCGTGCTATGGAATCCCAATTCTGGAAGTTGCATCAGAATCCCACCCAGTTAAAAGTTCATGATCTTGTCCCCACACCCACAATCCATCACATGGTCCAATCTTCTTCTTCCACGCTGGCACCCACACCCAGCTGCTTCCGGTCAGGTGCAAAGGTTTGGGAGACAAAAGGTGACCTTGAGCTTCTAGAAAGGAATTTTTTATTTTGAAAACAACACATTCTACCCCTTGCTAATTCCCCCCCCCCCCGCCTTAATGAGAGTGTGGCAGGCCAAAGACTCTTAAAGGAACCACTGAAGGCCTGACAGACACTTGACAACTGGCATGTATTTATGATGGTTGCAATGTCCCAGGTTATGGCATCCCCATTTCTGATAGTCACAGTTGGTTTATGTCAAGCAAGGGCGGGGGGAAGCCTGGGACGCTTAACAACCCTATGATTCACTTAACAACAGTGGCAAAAAAAGGTCATAAAATCGAATGCAACTTCACTTAACAATCACCTCGCTTTGTGATGAATTTAGCAGTCCCAATTGTGACTGCTAAATTGAGGGCCACCTGTATTTTGGTACATGTTTTTGCCTTGTATCCCCCAAATGGTATTATCCATTTAAAAATGTATGGTCCCTTTTGACTGCCTTCCTTCCTAACGTAGGCAAATTATACACATACAGCTGCTTTGTACGGTATAATGTCGGACCCACTTTGGTTCTTTAGTACAATATTACAGTTATTTTGATTTGAATATTTCGTGTGTCTATTTGACTGATTGGCTTATTTGATTTGTATGCCACTCGTCTTGGTTTGAGGTGACTGTGGCTTAAAAACATTAAAAGCCAATAAAATCTTGAACAATAAATACTCTTAATAATCATCATCATAAATTGCAATTTAAAAGATGGGGAGGAAGAGAGCAGGATGCACAGAGGAGGAGGAGGTGGGGTTTTCAGCCCTCTCTAAGCGGTTTACAGAGTCAGCATATCGCCCCCAACAACAATCCGGGTCCTCATTTCACCCACCTCGGAAGGATGGAAGGCTGAGTCAACCTTGAGCCAGTGAGATTAGAACCGCTGAACTGCAGATAACAGTCAGCCGAGGTGGCGCAGTGGTTAGGGTGCAGCACTGCAGGCCACTTCAGCTGACTGTTATCTGCAGTTCGGCTGTTCAAATCTCACCGGCTCAAGGTTGACTCAGCCTTCCATCCTTCCGAGGTAATGTAAACCGCTTAGAGAGGGCTGAAAGCCCTATGAAGCGGTATATAAGTCTAACTGCTATTGCTGTTGCTATTTCTATTTTCTTTTAATCTATCAGCCACTTCCAATGTGATGCACCTTTTTTTTGTTTTCGGGAGCCAAGCCAACCGGCAGAGCCAGGTCTTCTGGTCAGGAGTATGGAAGCAGATCTCACCTCAGGGAGGCAGGATGTTCCAAAGGGCAGGCATGAAATTTATCTGTGAATTCCACACAGCAAACGTATACCATTAAACTTCCTCTTCTGTAAAAACTCAGGTCATGCAATAAGATTTGTGCCGTGGGTTCTACGTAGTGCTACACTCAGGGGTGGGCTTCAAAAACTTTAGCAATGGGTTCTCTGCCTGGTTGCTAGGTGGGTGTGGCCTAGTCAGCCTCCTGCAGTAGGGGGGGGAACTGTTTTTGCCTTCCCCAGGCTCCAGAGGCTTTCCTTGAGCCTCTGGGAGGGTGAAAACTGCCTCCCTCGGGCTCTGGAGGCCGTTTCCGGCCTCCTGGAACTTCCAGGAGGCCTGTTTTACCCACTCCCGACCCTCCATGTGGGTGTTGCACTTACTCAAAACAGACTGCGTAGAGACTCCTGGTAGGGGTGGGTGGGGCCAGTCAGGGTTCTCCAAACCAGCCATAACATTAGCTATGGTTTCTCCCAAACCCAGGCAAACCCTTAGCAGCCCACCTCTGGCTATCACTCAAAGCTTCAGCAGGTCCACAATGCAACAGAGTGAGCAGTTATTGTGTTTCCCCCAAAATAAGATGGTCTTATTTTTTTTGACCCCACAAAATAAGCACTTGGCCTTATTTTGGGGGAGGTTTTTATTATTTTTGAGGTGCAGGAAGCGGTGAGTGTGGTCACCTCATGGTTGCTCCTGTGTTGCAATATTTTTGGGGAGGGCTTATTTGGGGGGGAAGGGCTTATATTAGCACATGTGCTCAAAAGAGAGCCGAGGTGGTGCAGTGGTTAGGGTGCAGTACTGCAGGCCACTTCAGCTGACTGCTATCTGCAGTTCAGCGGTTCAAATCTCACCGGCTCAAGGTTGACTCAGCCTTCCATCTTTCCGAGGTGGGTGAAATGAGGACCCAGACTGTGGGGGCGATATGCTGACTCTGTAAACCGCTTAGAGAGGGCTGAAAGCCCTATGAAGCGGTATATAAGCCTAACTGCTATTGCTATTGCTAAAAGTCCGATTATTATCTGGGGAGGTCTTATTTTCAGGGAAACAGGGTATGAATATACCTCCGTGTGCCGTTGTAAACACCTCTAGCTGACAAGCTGCCCTGATAACCAGGTGCAATTCAAGGTGCTGGTTCCTACATACAAAGCCCTTCCTAGCACAAGGCCTGGCTATTTGCAGGATTGATCTTGGCCTATTCAATATGAACAGGACCCTAACTCCTACCACTCATGTGGTGGTACCCAGGAAACATGCCTCTTCTGTTGCTGTTCTCGACCTTTAGAACTGCATAAACACTGAGATTTGGTTGGCCCTAATCTTTTTCACCTTTCAGAAAGCACTCAAAATCTGGTTCTTTCCTCAGCAATAGTAATAGTGCTTAGATTTATATACCACTTCACAGTGCTTTACAGCCCTCTCTAAGTGGTTTACAGAGTCAGCATATTGCGTGCAATAATCTGGGTCCATCCGCCTCAGAAGGATGGAAGGTTGAGTCAATCTTGAGCCGGTTAGAATCGAACTGCTGGCAGTATTGCAGAGTTAGCCTGTAATATTGCATTCTAAACACTGTGCCACCACGGCTCTATATCAATGTCGAATGTCCTCCGACAGTGGATCTGGGAGTGGAACTGTCTATTGGATTAGTATTTTCCTGGCCCTTGATGTGTTTGTGTTTCCACTTTTGATATATGCTTTTATGCTATTCTATAAGTAGTTTTATGGGAATTATTATTATTTAGCGATGTATACCACCTTGAGCCACAGTGAATAGGTTACCATATTAATCAGGCAAGCGAACCAACAACGCATCTTAATTTACATCTAGTGGTTTTATATTTATGACAGTGGAGTGGTGCAGTGGCTTAGAGGAAGATGCTCTCCTGCCACTTGGAAGGTTGAGAGTTCAATTCTAGGCAGAAAACAGATGTTTCTCTCTCGGTATCGATGTCAGGAAAGGCATTCCGCCAGTAAAAGCTGAGCTCTGCTTAATCTGCCCGACTCCATCCTGAATAAAGGGGTTAAAGGCTTGTAAAAAAAGAAAAAAAGGTTAGGTCTATGACAGCAAGTCTGGTGTAATGGTTAAGAAACAGGGCTAGAAACTGGGACCTTGCGAGTTCTAGTCCTGCCTTAGTAGCAGTGGTGGGTTTCAAAAATTCTTCGAACCTACTCTGGGGGTGTGGCCTCCTTTGTGGGAGTGGCTTGCCACCCATGTGACCGGATATGAAATTATGAATTAGTACTTGGGTCGGTCCAAGTAGCTATTCAGAAACTCTGGCATTGAAGCATGCAAGTCTTAAAGCCTTCAAGTTACAAGACCCTTGCACCCCTAACCCTTTAGAAAAAAACCCCAGGGGTGTTCAAACTTGACAGCTTTAAGACTTGTGGACTTCAACTCCCAGAATTCCTCCTCCAGTCACATTGGCTCAGGAACTCTGGCATTGAAGCATGCAAGTCTTAAAGCTGTCAAGTTACAAGATCCTTGCATCCCTAACCCTTTAGCAGTGGTGGGTTTCAAAAAATTTTGGAACCTCTTCTGTAGGTGTCGCCTGCTTTCCGGGTTCACTGGTGGAACCTCTTCTAACCGGTCTGGTAGATTTGACGAACCGGTTCTACCGAATAGGTGCGAACTGGTAGGAACCCACCTCTGCTTAGTAGGCACAGAGCCAGCTGTGACCTTGGGCCAGTCACTTCCTCTCAGCCCTAGGGAAGAGACAGTGGCAAACTACTTCTTATATCTTGCCAAGAAAACTGCGGGGCTAGTCCAGGGGTTGCTAGGAATCAAAACAGACCCAAAGTGGGCACACACATACACACATTATATCTATACTATTTTTTTTTGTAATCTTCATTTTAAAAAAGCTTTTAAAACTGTTCTTAAATATATCAATGGGCTCGTTCAATGGAAAGGAATGGAGTGATGAGGACTGCACCATCCATTTGATCTTGAAGGAACGGTCAGTAATTTCTCTTTCATTAGCCACAAAGATAATATCAAGGCACCCTTCAAGTCATCACCTCATAAAGCTCGCTTCAAATCAGGTTACAAAGTAATTGGAGAAAGAAGATAGGCTGCATGTCTCCCGAAAGAGGAAAAGACTCTTCTTTATGAAACACCTTTGTGATAAACAAGATCACAGTAAGGAACACCTGCTGGGGGTTCGCAGGGATTCAGGAGCAACTCTAGCTAAGATTCTGGACAGTTTGGAGAACCCACAAATAGCAATAGCAATAGCATTTAGACTTATATACCGCTTCATAGGGCTTTCAGCCCTCTCTAAGCGGTTTACAGAGTCAGCATATCGCCCCCACAGTCTGGGTCCTCATTTCACCCACCTCGGAAGGATGGAAGGCTGAGTCAACCTTGAGCCGGTGAGATTTGAACCGCCGAACTCCAGATAGCAGTCAGCTGAAGTGGCCTGCAGTACTGCACTCTAACCACTGTGCCACCTTGGCTCCCACTTCTGGTTGGCCCCGCCTACCCTTCCCCTCCCAGGGATCCCCACGTGGCCCGTTTTGGATGCAGATAAGTGCAGGGTGTGCGTGGAGGCTCTGGGAGGATGAAAAATGGGTCTACCAAAGTTTCTGATCTCCAGATGACCTCTGTAGCCTGGGGAGGCCATTTTCGCCCTCCCGGACGCTCCAAGAGAGCCTCTGGAGACCAGGGAGGGCAACCCCCCTCCACCATTGTGCGCGAGGTTGACTAGGCCACGCCCACCATGGCCATGCCCACCCAGCAACCAGGCAGAGAACCCATAGCTGACATTTTTGAAGCCCACCCCTGCGCTCTATTCAGTTTTACAATTAAATGCATTATAGGCAATTTGATATCGTTAGGCTCAAGCAGGAGGAATCCACATTTTTTAATTGATTTTTTTAAAAAAAATATTTACCTCCCCTCCCCCACCCTCCCCACCTGAGCCCAGCCCCCCCCAACCTCCCCCCCCCAACTTCCCAGAACAAATACAGGGTGTAAATCTTTAACAAAGATCTTCTAAAATAAACTTAAAGAAATTTAGCATCATCTTTCATTTGAGCTTTAACTCCTCTTTTGTTAGGCTAACTCTAAACAGATTATATCGTTCCTCGCTTTTTCAGTCATAGACTATCTGGAATTTCTTAGTCCCGTATTTATTTTGAATATAGTCAATCCATATTCTCCACTCCAGTTTATATCTCTCGTTTGAATGGTCCTTAAGATATGCTGATATTTTAGCCATCTCTGCTAAGTTTGTGACTTTTATTGTCCATTCTTGAATATTAGGCAAATCTTCCTTCTTCCAGTATTGCGCCACCAACAGTCTTGCTGCCGTTATTAAATGCAAAATCAGGTTAGTCTCTATAACTGTACAATCAGTAATTATACCTAACAGGAATAACTGAGGGATAAACTTTATTCTTTTTTAAAGAACATTTTGCATAATCCACCATGTTTTTTTCCTGGAATCCACATTTTTCAGGAAGTCGCTGAGCCACAACTGCCATCCTATTTGGCATTTGCCATCTACTAAGTGTCCCTTGGAAGATAACGCTCAGTAATATCCGGAGGTCTGCAAAGTTCTCTGAATGTTGAATGTTGAATGTTTATTTTATTTATATGCTGCCCTTTTCCCCCGAAGGGGACTCAGGGCGGCTCACAACTCAAACCAGGGAAGGGGGATACAAACAAAAATTAAACGACACAAAACAATACATAATTTAAAAACACACAACAGTCATACCATTCGAGACAGGGGCAACAGCTCTTTAGCCCCAGGCCTGTCGGAACAGCCAGGTTTTAACGGCTTTGCGGAAGGCCTGGAGGGTGGTGAGGGTTCGAATCTCCACGGGGAGTTCGTTCCAGAGGGTCGGAGCAGCCACAGAGAAGGCTCTCCTCCGGGTAGTCACCAGTCGACACTGGGCGGCGGATGGAATTCGGAGGAGGCCTAATCTGTGGGATCTAATCGGTCTAGTGGAAGTAATTGGAAGCAGGCGGTCTCTCAAGTACGCAGGTCTGCCTCTGCGTTCAAGGATTTTTCCATCTCTCTCTCTTTCTCTCCGTCATTTGGCTGGTAGTTCTGAAAATGCTTAAAAATGTTAGTCTTCCTATTTTAAAAAAATCATAGGATTAGTAATAGCAGTAATAGCAATAGCAGTAGACTTATATACCGCTTCATAGGCCTTTCAGGCCTCTCTAAGCGGTTTACAGAGAGTCAGCATATTGCCCCCAACAATCTGGGTCCTCATTTTACCCACCTCGGAAGGATGGAAGGCTGAGTCAACCCTGAGCCGGTGAGATTTGAACCGCTGAACTGCTGATCTAGCAGTAGCCTGCAGTGCTGCATTTAACCACTGCGCCACCTTGGCTCAGTAACTGTTCCCCTTCTCCACCTGGCACATGGAAGAGGGTTTTTTTAATTTATTTTTTGCTTTGTACACCTGTGCTATGAATAAGCCAAAAAGATGCAGGAGAGTCAGCAGAAGGGGGGGGGGGGAAATGTGCCCTGCAGATTTAGTCTCTCCTGACATTTACACAGCATTCTACTCCTGCAGTTATTCTAATTTTTTTTTAAGTCAACATTTGCAACATTGGTAGAAGTGTTTAACAAAACAGAATTTACTGACAAGAGTTCCTTTAGGATCCAATGCACTTGAGATGCATTTATGATGCGGACAGGAAACAATGCAACAAACAAACACAATGCCTTCGAAAGGACCGCAGTTTGAAATAAAAGTTGGAAACATTTGAAATGTATATGGATTTCTCCCAAACCCAAATCTGCAGCAAAAGCACACCTATAAAAATAGAATATTCAGTAAATGTCTGTGTATTCCTATGTATCTAACAGCAAGTAATGTACATGTCTATTGAAAACTAAATCCAATTGAGTTACAGGTGAGTTTCTCTCGCGTAGGTGTGTGAAAGATTACAAATTGGTTTTCTTTCATTTCAGGTGGAATCTCATTTCTGAGTTGCTAAACAGGGCGTTTGTCTGGCAGATAAGCTGCATTCCTATATTATGTTGCTGTACCAGGCATTCCAAATTATTCCGAGCATACAGTATTTGGCATTTTATGAGTATATTGTAGGCACTCAAAGGTAATTCTGTCAGGAGAGATCTCTTGTTTACAAAATGTTGCAGTACAGGTGGACCATCAAAAAGAAGGGTGCTGAATCTGGGCTGTAGCCATGACCAGTAGGTGGCAGCAAAGAGATTCAAAAAACTCTTTGCTGCCCTCTTGCCCTCTTCTGGATGTTGCACTCCAGGTACAATACTGTAAGCCTAATTTTCACACAAGGCAATAAGCTGCAGTCATTGAATCTTATATGTTTGAAGAATGCCTTGATGACCTACAGCAGGGCTGCCAAACCTGTGGCCCCTGGGCTGAATGTATTGCACACTGGACATGCCCACACCCGGTTTAGCAAAGGGGGGGACTCTTGTTACATCACATGACAAAATCGTGACACCTGTGGCCGACAGGCTATTTTATGATTTTTGCAAAAGAGATCATTTGGAGGTAGATGCTTTCAATTCCCTTTACTATCCAAACAATCTTTGAAAAAGCAGAGTAGGGAAGATTTGGTCTGGATTGCACTGAGGCAGGAGGGGGTGCACAGGTGAACCCACCAGTGGCTGGCCAGGTGAGGTGGTCTTAATAGAATGGACCTTATAAATTTATATTAGCTTGACTTTTCACTTTAGTGCACTTGTCTTGACTCCTAACTTCCTCATAAGTCTTACAAATATTACGGAGGAGCAAAGGAGGGGCACAGGAAGCCAGGTGTGGGTGTAAGATAGAACAGAGGTGAAACGGCCGATAGCTTAAGACATTATAAGAACTTCTCCTTTTGTATTTTTCCTATGTACTTCTCTGTTCGTAACATTCCAAAATGAACTTCTCCTTTTCGACATGTCATGTTTGTCTCGTGTATGGAAACGCCTTGAGAATGCACAGTGTGGAACACGGCATAAAAGTAGCATCCTGGGCAGAGCCCAGGCAGTTCAGATTTTGGTGTGTGAGCACGCTGAACTTGATGCATCAATAAACCTGTTTCTCTCGCACCTTCGTGGTCTCGAGTCCTGGTCTTTCGTAAGTAGATTGCTAAACCAAACCTCAATCTGCTGCTACAGCATCATGAAAGGTTCCACGTTATAGCATAGATCCTACGAAGCCCTCCAATGTGGTGGAAACACTCCATCAAATATGCTCGGAGAGAAACTGGGAGCGAGATTTCGCTGACTTTCTTACAGGAAGAAGAAATCCCTTAGCAATTTCCTGAGAGCAAAACTTCTCTTAACAAAAAATGGCAAAAAACCATAAATGTGTGGGGAAGGGTCCCTCTTGATGTCACCCTTCGGACACCAAAGGAAAGATGGGCAGTCAGACAGTTACAGTCTGCTGGGGAGATGATGGTATGTGGCAAGACAAGGACTCTCACAAATACCCCTTAGGCCAGTGTTTCTCAACCTTGGCAACTTGAAGATGTCTGGACCTCAACTCCCAGAATTCCCCAGCCAGCGTTCGCTGGCTGGGGAATTCTGGGAGTTGAAGTCCAGACATCTTCAAGTTGCCAAGGTTGAGAAACACTGCCTTAGGCTATCTTGTGAGGAAGTGTAACATCACACTCTGCCCCTGACCATTTCTCTGCAATCCTCTTCCCTTTGGCATGACATTTTAAAGCAAATTCTGTTACATCAGATCAGATGCAAACAGATGGAAGCCTCTGATTCAGGCCCACTAAGAAAATATCCTAAAGGACCAGTTTGCACGATATTGCCTTTGCCTCTTCATCAGCCTCTGGCAAAGGCAGGTTCAGTTTATCTTCAGATGTTCCAGTCTTAGACTCCCCCCCCCCTTTTGATGAATATGTACAGTGGCTTTTCATTGATTGTACTGGTGGCGATTCAGCCAGTGGCTAGAAATTGCCCAACTCCAACTGGTCACTTTTGATTATTGCTCCCTTCGTCCCCGGATGCTGGGATCTGCTCTCCATTATGCCTTGGGTTGTAGAAGGCACCAGCCTTCTGTCTTATGCAGTTGCATTAACACACAGGATGCCTGACTGGTGCTTCAGTGTTCTGCGAATCTTTAAGACTGGAGGCAGTGGTGGGTTTCAAAAAATTTTCGAACCTACTCTGTGGGTGTGGCCTCCTTTGTGGGAGCGGCTTGCCACCCATGTGACCTGGTGGGAGTGGCTTGCCGGCCATGTGTTTTCTTTCTTTCTTTCTTTCTTTCTTTCTTTCTTTCTTTCTTTCTTTCTTTCTCTCTCTCTCTCTCTCTCTCTCTCTCTCTCTCTCTCTTACCTTCCTTTTGTCTCTCTGTTCCTTTTTCCTTTTTTCTTTCATCTTTCTCTCACTTTTCTTTCTTTTTTCTTTTTTCTTTTTTTCTTTCTTCCTTTCTTTCTCTTTCTCTTTCTCTCTCTGTGTGAGTCTCTCTGTGTGTGTATCAGTGGTGGGTTTCAAAATTTTTTGGAACCTCTTCTGTAGGTGTGGACTGCTTTCTGGTGGAACCTCTTCTAACTGGTTCGGTAGATTTGACGAACCAGTTCTACCGAACTGGTGCAAACTGGTAAGAACCCACCTCTGACTGGAGGAATGTATATTATTGACATAAGAGACTCTGTGACACTATCCACTATCCAATGGTGTTATTCAGCCTGTTCAGATTGGTTCGGGTGAACCAGTAGTGGTGACCTACAGATGGGATGGTCCCCACCCACCCACCCACCCACCCCAGCACTATGCCATCCTTTTTAGCCATGTTTTCTGAGATAAGCGCATGCATGCAAGCCATCTGCGCAAGCAAAGCGCATGAATAGAAGGCCGCGTGCATGCACAGAAGGCGTATGCATGAGTGAAACTAGCGCATGTGTGTGCTCACCAGTGGTGGGTTTCAAATAATGCATCTTAGCACCTCCACGACGCGCTGCGATGGTCCAGTTGCTCCGTGGAGTGTCACACAGGCGCTGTATGCGCCATGTGCCTGTGCAGCAGCGCAGAAGCTTTAAAACACAGATAAGGAGCTCAGGGCGGGTGGGTCCTCCGGAGCACTGTACCAGAACAGTATCCAGTGCTCCAGGCTGGCCTCGGCACACCCGTACTGGGGCATACCACCTGCAACCCACCACTGGTGCTCACAGTTTCAGTGCATGGCAAACCGGTGATAAAATTATGTGAAACCTACCTCTGTCGACCTCCCATCTATTTCTCCATCTAGAGTTTGTTTACTTATCTTGACCGATTCAGGCCAGGAGACTTCCTAGCAGATCGAAATGGCTGGCTGAGATAATTGCATGGTCCCAAGTGAAATAAAATGGGCTTCTCACACATTGCATTAAGCCACAGCCTGGTTAATCTGGTTTTGGTTTTGTACGTTGTATTTACTTTGTGTTTCATATGATGGATGATCCCAGTCAATTGTGCAATTCAGTGCAATAACCGAACACAGTTAATTTTTCCCCTTAGCTGTTCTAGGCTGACTGAGGAATTCTGGGATGTGAAGTCCACAAGTCTTAAAGTTGCCAAGTTGGAGATCCATGTTCCATACTATCCTGCCTCCCATTAAGGCTAAGAGCAGTTCCCTTGGTAAAGTACTAAAGCTGTAAATTCGTGGAAGTATTTGTATTCCAGAACATTGTAATTCTGGAACGTAAAGATTTACAGATGAGTTTAAAGGCATATTCCCTGAGAGACCATGGTATTGATTAGTTAACTGAAACAAAGACATCAAAAAGTCTGATACAGTTTTTTGCTAGTTGGCATCCATAAAATATATTAAAAAATGAAAGCTGGGTTTACACAACTTTCTCAATATATATTATAAGGTCTTAATTATATGTTGTCCATATCATGCTTTCAAGAGAGCCGAGGTGGCGCAGTGGTTAGGGTGCAGTACTGCAGGCCACTTCAGCTGACTGTTATCTGCAGTTCAGCGGTTCTAATCTCACCGGCTCAAGGTCGACTCAGCCTTCCATCCTTCCGAGGTGGGTGAAATGAGGACCCGGACTGTGGGGGCAAGTTGCTGACTCAATTTGCTAAAAAAAATTGTAAACCGCTTAGAGAGGGCTGAAAGCCCTATGAAGCGGTATATAAGTCTAATTAATAATAAATAAATAAATAAATATCTCCACATGGATTTTTTTTTTGTTATGGTAAATATAAGCAGTCTGAGAAATTCCATGTTTTCAACTATAATTCCCAGACAATCTTATCACTGGCACTGTTGCTTGACTTTATGTTACTTTAGTTCCTAATTAATTAATAAGGGTTATAGCAGTCTTCCAATATTTGAGGGGCTGCCACAGAGAGGAGGGGGTCAAGGCTGTTTTCCAAAGCACCTGAAGGCCAGACAAGGAATAATGGATGGGAACTGATCAAGGAGAGATTCAACCTAGAAATAAGGAGAAATTTTCTCATAATGAGGACAATCAACCAGTGGAACAGAAGTTGCCTTCAGAAGTTGTGGGAGCTTCATCACTGGAAGCTTTCAAGAAAAGACTGGACTGCCAACTGTAAGAAATGGTTTAGGGTCTTCTGCTTGGGCGAGAGGTTGGTCTAGATGACCTGCAAGGTCCCTTCCAACTCTTGTTATAGTTATTAATTATGTGATGTTAAAACAAAGACAATGGCTTCATACCTTTTTTGCTATGTTCTGTTTAAAATCCCAAAACATGTGAGTAGAATCAATTGTGTAAGTGTAATGGTGTGTGGGAATGACCTTGGGAGAAAGTGGGGGAAGAGCCACAGACCAGAAAATGGTCAGACAAGTGGCTTCTAAGTCCACAGAACAAGTATGGGAATGGCAAACATCTCAGAAGAGACCCTACCTAGCTTCTTGGACTGTAGAGGTGAGCGGGAAGAGATGTACCTTCAGACTTAGCAATAGCAATAGCAGTTAGACTTATATACCACTTCATAGGGCTTTCAGCCCTCTCTAAGCGGTTTACAGAGCCAGCATATCGCCCCCAACAACAATCCGGGTCCTCATTTTACCCACCTCGGAAGGATGGAAGGCTGAGTGAACCTTGAGCCGGTGAGATTTGAACAGCCGAACTGCAGAACTGCAGTCAGCTGAAGTAGCCTGCAGTGCTGCATTTAACCACTGCGCCACCTCGGCTCACAGACTTGAAATAGTCTGTTCATATAACTTTATAATAAAGTTGGAGCTGGTTCTTCTGGGTGTGCTTCTTATCTGCGCTACCTCAGAAGACTTGAAAGTCCCAACAAATTACTTCTCCATTAGTTGGAAGTGCTAAAAGAATTTACAAGTTCAAAAATTCTTATAACTCTGTGATAAATATGGGGGGGGGGAGGTAATTTCCATAGGCTTCCTTCTGTTGCTGTCAGTTACATAAACAAAACAAAGATTCTGTTCGAATGATATTTTTAAGAATGCATTACATTTTTATAAAGTACTGTATTTATACTCAGCCTCTATTCATACCCAGCTTTTCTTTAAGAAGCTAAAAGGAAGCATATGCTCTTCTCCCACATTCCATCTTTACAGCATCCACGAGAAATGAGGGTGGAGACTTGAAGAAAGAGAACTTTGGTTCACACACGTGCATCAGCCTTTCGCAGCAAAAGCCAAGCAAGCTGGGATGTAATTGACTGGAATTAATTAGCAAGAACCCAGCTGGACCTGTCAATTTCTCTACAGGGGAAAAGTCGTGTCAGTTGCAGAGAAAGCAACTACCCCAAAACAGAATTGTTTGACCCTGGAAACAGGGAAGTCAAGGCAAGGCCTGGGCAATTGTAAGCCTTAAGTCATTTGATCCCCAGGATATTTGGTCCTCTTCAAAACCAGGATTGGGTGATTATTTTAGTAGCCCCTTTAGATGCTGCACAACATGAAACTTCGTTAGTTTTCATTTTAGTTCATGTTTGATGGTTGGGCGTGAGTTAAACCATTCTGGTAAGTGAAGCTGCATGGTTAGTGCAGTACATCAGAAAACGGATTACTTCAGTAAGCGTGTTTTGTAACTCAGCTGGAGAGCAACCCCCAATTGAATTCGGGGGAATGGGGCTGTAAAAACCAGAAGTCCTATCTTCTGGTGATCACCCAACTCATTTAGAGCCGAGGTGGCGCAGTGGTTAAATGCAGCACTACAGGCTATTTCAGCTGACTGCAGTTCTGCAGTTCGGCTGTTCAAATCTCACCGGCTCAGGGTTGACTCAGCCTTTCATCCTTCCGAGGTGGGTAAAATGAGGACCCGGATTGTTGTTGGGGGCAATATGCTGACTTTGTAAACCGCTTAGAGAGGGCTGAAAGCCCTATGAAGCGGTATATAAGTCTAACTGCTATTGCTATTTCTTGTTGTGTTTCTCTCCCTCTTTAATCTTCCAAAACGTTCTTTGCTGCTTCCATATAAATGCAAATGTGTTCTGACCCCCTCCTACGTCCAGTAATGAATGCCGAGACAAGCTGAACTGGAATGTCCTTTAATAGCAAGACACCAAAACCTCAGTGGCTGAAAGCCAAGCAGAACAAACAGATAAGGAGCTGGGCAGCAACTCAGACAAAATCAGGCAGCAATAAACACAGATAAGGCTTGGCAGCAATCCAGCCTGCCAAGCTCACAGTACTGTCCTCCGACATTCAATCCTGCGTTGACTTCTGCAAAGAGGGCCATGTGCACAAATAGCTTTTTATAATCTGGAGAGGAGCCTGATGACCACCAGCTGAGTACAATCACCTCCTGTAATTGTGTAATTGTTCCTGACACCTAGTAGCTCTTCGATGGCGTGCATCCAGGAACAACTCATTACTGGCCTCC
Source organism: Thamnophis elegans (assembly GCF_009769535.1). Lineage (NCBI taxonomy): Eukaryota > Metazoa > Chordata > Lepidosauria > Squamata > Natricidae > Thamnophis > Thamnophis elegans. Next base: position 3,612,089 of record NC_045544.1, read on the forward strand.
GGCTCACTCTCCCTTGTCTCCTCCCCACTGGTCCAAGGCTCAGGTGCCTCCTGGTGGCCAACCAGCCTCTCTGCGCCCTGCTCGGAGTCGGAACCCTGTCCAGGGTCCTCCACATCCTCCAGAACCGACTCAGAGGGCTCCTCACTGTCGAAGTCTGGTGGCAGCTCCAACAGCTCCTGCTGGGCCACAACACAAATGGTTGTTTAAGGAAAAAAAAACAGATCATACAGACTTTTTTGTACGAGCAATATATTTAAATGAAATCAAAGAGTCACCAGTTATAAGATCAAGGACAATACAGATGACAAAAAATAAAGGACTCCGTTGAATTTGTCTGATTGGTGGAAAATTGGTGCAGGATTTCTATTATATTCTTGTATAAGAATCCAACTAGATTTTTTTTTCTCCCTTGGAGACAAAGTTGATTCCTGGCCACTGCCTGGACTAATCCCTGGTGTATTCTTAGCAAAATTTTCAGAAGTGTCTTGCCCATGCCTCATTCTTAGGATGAGAAAAAATGACTGGCCCAAGATCCAGCTGGCTTTGGGCCTAAATCCTGATTTAGAGAGTTTAGGAGGTGAACTCAAAGTCTCCTGATTGCCAACCTGGTGTCTTCACCACTATTGGTAAAACTGACTATCTTTACCAGGTTGTGTAGGGAGCAACATAACCCTAAAAATGCCCTTTCTTAGCACTTGAGGACTGCTACTCTTCCTTTGGAATTGTAAGGATTTTGGAGAAGAAAGACAAAGCTGAAAGATTTGCTTTCTCTTCTCTTTTGACCCAATACTGGACAACTCCAGTTTCTACCCTTTTTCCCTTACGGGTGGCAGCCATTGATTTTCATGTCATTAACAGCATATTGTAGAAGGGATGGCGAACTTGGGGAATGGAGTGAAAAAGGGACTCAGCCTAGAATCCTTTCGTAGCCACAAGCGAACTAATTCCAGCCATCTTGAGTGCCGTTGACCCTTCTCTAACTCTAAGCAGATACCGACCATTAGTTGAAAAGAATCCTGTGCATAGCCTGTGTAGCAATAAATCAGTTTAATTGAACCTTCACGTGTGGACCTGATCTTTTATACCTGGTATAATATTGCTGAATAGCAGAGGAGGAGAGGAAGGGAGTGGCAGCCATGCTTCCCACTTTCACCAGCTTTGTGAGAGCCGAGGTGGCGCAGTGGTTAAATGCAGCACTGCAGGCTACTTCAGCTGACTGCAGTTCTGCAGTTTGGCTGTTCAAATCTCACCGGCTCAGAGTTGACTCAGCCTTCCATCCGTCCCATCCAGGTGGGTAAAATGAGGACCCGGATTGTTGTTGGGGGCAATATGCTGATTCTGTAAACTGCTTAGAGAGGGCTGAAAGCCCTATGAAGCGGTATATAAGTCTAATTGCTATTGCTATATTGCTATTGTGCCCTGCAGGGACACAGGTCTTTCAATTCCTTTGCTGCAGAACTCCTCCATTGTCCATCCATCTTTCGGCCGGGCACAAATAGAATGTAAATTCATGGTTGAGGCCAATCAGTCTTAGACCAAAGAGAAGTTCAGAGGGCCTGTACTGGATGTTCATAGCCAATGGCCTGTTTGTCAAAACGCTGCCTCATTTTACTGCATGGATGAGTAGGGGGGAAGCTCTATTTTTGAGTGTTTCTCCTCCTTCCCGGTTCCATGTGTGAAAGTTTCATGGGAAAATGGAAAAAGCACAACTGCCAAGCTTGTTTCTGCTTTTTCTCCTTCTCTTTCCCTTCCCACAAACGCAGCGTTGGCTGGGCACTCCATAACTGGCTTATCCCCCCCTCATACAAAAACTAATTTATTTGTACAGAGGCAAGGCACATGGTTGATTAAGTGCTGTCCCAAATCCATTACCATGAATTATATTTAAATTCATAGCAGGTTTCCTTCTTTTTCAAGGTAACTCAGCAGAGCCCATGAATATAGAAAAGTGCCTTAGTTAACTATTTGGAGGAAATTATTTTGTGCCAAAGCACCCGAGTGAAAAGGAAGCCTTTTGTGTCTTTTGCTATTTAAGTATTTCTATGCCTTGTTGGGAATGGTTTTAAAAAGTCTCATTGAACAAAATTGCATTTCATATGCAGAGGGGGGGGGGGAAATAGCAATCTTTTCTTACTGTATCATATTTCTATAGGGCAGACCCCCTTTAAAAAAAAACACTGAACGCCTTAAATGCCGAAATGATTGCTTATTTCAAACCGAGATTGAGCCTGCATTATCTATTTCAGATTTGCTGTGGCAGAAACCAATACCATAAATAACTTTACTCAAGTGGACGTTGTAGCAATATTCCTTAGGTGGTCCTATTACTTAAACTTTTTCTCAACTTCACGATGAAAAAAAAATGGAAGGAAGCACTGCTAGAACCAGAAACTGGGAAATTTCTAAAAATAACGGATGTGTTGTACTGCTTCCTTCTCATTGATTTGAGAGAATGAAAATGGCTGGTGCTCTTTGTATCTGAGGTTACACAACTTTGTTGTGGCTGCAGGCCCCACTTAAGAAGAATTGCCTCCAAAACAATAACTTTACGCTATGTAAAGAAAAGGGGCGGGGGGGTTGAAATGATTGGTTGAAATGGGAGATGGGAATTGGGACAAACTAAATAGGTGCATTAAACTTTTTCACTCCTCATTGTTTTGAATGAGTAAAAGAGCCCTGCTGAATTTTGTTTCAATAAATTTCATCAATAAAACAATAAGAGACAGACAGACAGACGGACGGACGGACAGACAGACAGACAGACAGACAGACAGACAGGAGAACTTGAACTTGTAGTCTGCAACTTGAATGTTGACCATCCTTGTTAGCAATAGCAATAGGAGTTAGACTTATATACTGCTTCATAGGGCCCTCTCTAAGCGGTTTACAGAGTCAGCATATTGCCCCCAACAACAATCCGGGTCCTCATTTTACCCACCTCGGAAGGATGGAAGGCTGAGTCAACCCTGAGCCTGGTGAAATTAGAACAGCCGAACTGCAGAATTGCAGTCAGCTGAAGTAGCCTGCAGTGCTGCATTTAACCACTGCGCCACCTCGGCTCTTGTTGCAACCTATATAGGTATTCTTCAATTTGTCACTACAATTGAGCCCAAAATTTCTGTTGCTAAGTGAGACATTTAAGAGGAGAGAAATTCAACAGGTTCTGGAGAACCAGTAGCAGAAATTTTGACTAGTTCGAAGAACCGGCAAATATCACCTCTGGCTGGCCCCAGAGCGGGGTGGGAATGAAGACTTTGCAATATCCTTCCCACAGGAGTGGGGAAGGAACAGGGATTTTGCAGTGTCCTTACCCTGGAGTGGGTGGGAATGGAGTTTTTCCCTTGCTATGCCCACCAAGCCATGCCCACAGAACCGGCAGTAAAAAAATTGAATTTTACCATTGCTTTTGCCCCATTTTACAACCATTCTTGCCATTCTTGGTAAGTGACTCATTGAAGTTAAGTTAGCACCATGGTGATCAAGTGAATCTGGTTTTTCCATTGACTTTGCTTACCAGAAGGTCTCAAAAAGAGATCACCTGATCCCGGGACAATCCAACCATAATAGCAATAGCAATAGCAGTTAGACTTATATACCGCTTCATAGGGCTTTCAGCCCTCTCTAAGTGGTTTACAGAGTCAGCATATCGCCCCCAACAACAATCAGGGTCCTCATTTTACCCACCTTGGAAGGATGGAAGGCTGAGTCAACCCTGAGCCGGTGAGATTTGAACTGCCGAACTGCAGAACTGCAGTCAGCTGAAGTAGCCTGCAGTGCTGCACTCTAACCACTGCGCCACCTCAGCTCTAATAATAAATATGAACCAGTTGCCAAGCATCCAAATTTTTATTACATGACCATGGAGATGCTGCAATGGTTATGAGTGTAAAAAAATGGTCTTTAATCACTTTTTTTCAGTGCTGTTGTAACTTAGACTTCATTTCCTTAGGGTCCTGCGAAAAAATCAGGTGGAACAACGGCTGATGACCTCTTTCTATCGCTCCACCATAGAAAGTGTCCTCACATATTGTATTACAGTATGGTATGCTGGTTTAACAGCTGCGGACAGGAAGGCACTACAGAGAGTGATCAACTCGGCACAAGAAACCATTGGTTGCCCTCTGACACCACTGGATGACATGGCCAGATCTCGCTGCTTTAGCAGAGTAAGGAAGATACTCAGAGATGATTCACACCCTGGTCAGTGTCTCTTGGCACTTCTACCATCAGGCAGAAGACATCGAAGTATAGCCAGCCGAACAAACAGGTTTAAAGATAGTTTCTATCCTTGGGCTGTCAAACTTTTAAATACAACCACAATCACTCCATGCACACGTTAGCTTTTTCGTTTCTGTTATAATTTTGCACCAGTGAGGTTAAAACCAATTTCGTTGTATTTAAGTACAATGACAGTAAGGATTATACTTATACTTAGAACGGTCACTGAATGAACTGTTGTTAGTTAAGGACTACCTTTTACTAGAACCTCTCAAATATATCTACTAAAATATGTTCCTTATTTTGGAGGGGGTGATTTAAAGGCTTGTTGAAGATTTCTTTCTAGATCCAAAAAAAGTGGGGGGAAATTATCCTGGCCTCACTGAATTGGGATATCATCCTGGGAATGAAGCAAGGAATTGAAGCCCATGACAGAGGACTTTATAGTAGTTAGATAGTAGTTAGACTTATATACTGCTTCATAGGGCTTTCAGCCCTCTCTAAGCGGTTTACAGAGTCAGTATATTGCCGCCAACAATGCGGGTCCTCATATGGTAATTCATAATTCAACTTTGTTGAATTACCATATTTTTTGGAGTATAAGACGCTCTGGAGTATAAGACACACCTTAGTGTGTTTTTTTGGGGGGGGGGGAATAAAGTAAATATATATTTTTGCCAGGTATTCATCTGGATAGTGTTCTTCAGCAGAGCTTCAGCACATTGTTTCACTGGCTGGTTGTGAGCACACACACATTGGGGCTGAAAAGCAGCTTCTAATGCAAAGCTGATCATCGCAGGGAGCTGCAATTAGTAAAGCAGGAGAAGTGTGGAAGAGGTAAGAGAAGGTAGCAGCTGTTCTGGGTTGCCATTTTGGGCTCGGCATTTTCAGCCTCTAAATGCTCCGATTGCTGCCCGAAAACACGACCCGCAAAGGTAACAATCAGCGGCGATGTGCTCTGGCGGTTCCAGCCGCCTTGAACAGGTCTCAAACAGAACATTTTGAGCCCAAAAACGCCAGGTTCGAGGTTCATTTTATTTATATGCCGCCCTATTCCCAACGGGACTCAGGGCGGCGCACAAACCCAAGGAGGGGAAGGGAAACACAAAACTACAACAGAAAATACAGAGCATTTAAAACAACCAACAGCCACACGATTCGAGAGGGGAAGGGAACTCATCGACCCCAGGCCTGCTGACACAGCCAGGTTTTAACGGCTTTTCGGAAGGCCTGGAGAGAGGTGAGGGTCCGAATCTCTGCGGGGAGCTTGTTCCAAAGGGCCGGAGCCGCCACAGAGAAGGCCCTCCCCCGGGTAGTGGCCAGATGACATTGGCTAGTAGACGGAACCCGGAGGAGGCCTAATCTGTGTGATCTAATGGGTCTTTGGGAGGTGATTGGCAGCAGGCGGTCTCTCAAGTACCCAGGTCCAATACCATGAAGGGCTTTATAAGTGACGCCAGCCATTGTCTCTCTGCAGCTAGGAAGCGGATGCGCAGAGCAGGAAGGGTGGGGGCTGGCGGGTGTGCGAGTGTGACAAGTATAAGACACACCCAAGTTTTCAGCCTCTTTTAGGGAGAAAAAGTGTGTCTTATACTCTGAAAAATACGGTACCTGATACACAACAGTACCAGCTAACAAAAGTAAGGGGAAAAAAAACACGCCTCTTTGCCATTGCAACAAATGATCCTTGACTGCTCCGACATGTCCCCCTCCCAATGGAATAATGCAAGGCTTTGCAAAACAGGCATCTCCTCTTAGAGAAAAGTAAATATTTTCAGCCTGCGTCATCATAAACATTACGCATAAAGCAATATTCCTAATCAGCACCAAAAGGCACTTAAAACTGTTTGCTTCTCTCTGCTTCCCATTCATCTTCTCGGGTTTTCGCTTGTAGAAATATAAATCAATATAAAGCTGTGTCATGAATCTTAGTTGCTGGGCACCAAAATCAGCCAATCCTCAACAGCAGCCTCACCTGTCCAATTGGCCATTGGCATCCTAGACGGGAACTAGAATAAGAGCCGAAAGAACGTTGACGGTTATGGAAATGGTGTCTTCTGGAATACATTCTTCACCTACGGTTGCTGTGAAGCAGTGGTGGGCTTCAAAAATTGTTCGAACCTACTCTGTGGGTGTGGCCTCCTTTGTGGGAATGGCTTGCTGCCCATGTGACCGGATGACCGATATGAAGATGCCGACGACACTTGTCAGAACCACCTTAAATTACCTCACACACAGCACTGGCATGCATAAGAATAGGATGTAAACTTGTTTTTCAAAAGGCATCTTTGGTTTATGTTAAAACAACTTCAACACACGCAATGCTCTGATTGCACCAGAAACGCAGTAGTCATCCTTACCTTCCACAGAGGCACTGAGTTTTATAAATATGAGCATGATAGTGTAGAATAATCATATCCAAGGACCAGTGGTGGGTTTCAAAAAATTTTGGAACCTCTTCTGTAGGTGTGGCCTGCTTTCCGGGTCCACCGGTGGAACCTCTTCTAACCGGTTCGGTAGATTTGATGAACTGGTTCTACCGAATAGGTGCAAACTGGTAGAATAGAATAGAATAGAATAGAATTTTATTATTTGTATGCCGCCCTTCTCCGGGAGGACTCAGGGCGGCGAACAATTCAAGGGGGAAAAAGGGGAACATAAAAAACAAAATACAAATAATAAAAGTAAACAACAGTCGCACAACCATACATGTCGAGAGGGGAGGGAACTCATCACTCCCAGGCCTGCCGGCAAAGCGAGGTTTTGACGGCTTTTCGGAAGGCCTGGAGAGAGGTGAGGGTCTGAATCCCTGCGGGGAGCTCATTCCAGAGGGCCGGAGCTGCCACAGAGAAGGCCCTCCCCCGGGTAGTAGCCAGGTGGCATTGGCTGGTAGATGGCACCCGGAGGAGGCCAACCCTGTGAGATCTAATGGGTCTGTGGGAGGTAAGGAACCCACCTCTGCTGTGAAGGAATCAAAATGATGCTAACCTGATAAACAGTGTGACGCTGTGGAGTAAAAGTGACTCTTAGTTTTGAGTAGGAGAGTTGAAGAACTTGAAGAACTTTTTAGTTATAGAATAGAATAGAATTCTTTATTGGACAAGTCTGATTGGACACCCAAGGAATTCGTCTTTGGTGCAGATGCTCTCAGTGAACCTAAAAAGACAAGATACATTCATCAAGAACCATAAGGTACAACACTTAATGATAGTCATAGGGTACAAATAAGCATTCAAATCATATTAGGGAACAATCAATATAAATCGTAAGGATATAAGCACAAAGTTACAGTCCTACAGTTATAAGCGGGAGGAGATGGGTGATAGGAACGATGAGATGATTAATAGTGGTGCAGACTTAGTAAACAGTTTGACAGTGGTGAGGGAATTATTTGTTTAGCAGAGTGATGGCGTTCTGGAAAAAAACTGTTCTTGTGTCTAGTTGTTCTGACGTACAGTGCCCCATAGTGTTGTTTTGAGGATAGGAGTTGAAACAGTTTATGTCCAGGATGTGAGGGGTCTGTAAATATTTTCACAGCACTCTTTTTGACTCGTGCAGTATACAGATCCTCAATCTACAGAAATTATCCTTCCTTCCTTCCTTCCTTCCTTCCTTCCTTCCTTCCTTCCTTCCTTCCTTCCTTCTTTCTTCCTTCCTTGAGAAAGTAAAGGGGTTGAAAGATACAATGTTGGGTTTTATTTGGTTTTCAGAGAGATGCTGTTTGGAGAAGCTTCTGCACTTGCTGTTTAAAAGGTTCGCTATCACTGTCTATTCTGCCCCATGGGGGTTTCAGGTATATGCCTAAGAGAGGAAGGGCTTATCATCTCCCCCATAAGAATCAGTAAAGGCAATGCAATGACCTGCCTGATTGGAAGTCTTTCATCAGGGGAATAGCAACATTCAGACAGCCTGGAAATCAGAAACATGAACGTGAGAATGGAGACCCTCACGACACCTCCAGCAGGATAGTGTGAATGTTGGGGTTAGACACCAGCACCCCTTTCCCCCCCTTGCTCTAGTCTACATGCATGGATTTTCCTATATACTATGCCCACTTTGTTCTTTAAGTCTAGCAACTTTAAGGGGGGGCAGATAAATATGTTGGTAATAAAAAAACCCCACATCAATGACTCTTCAGATTGCAACATCTTCAATTGTTTTAAGACCAAATAATATGCAATCTAGACTTGGCTAATAATCCATGAAGTAATGTTACCCCCATGTTATTTTTCTCAGAAAGGGTGGCTCAGTGGCTAAGACAATGAGCTTGTCAATCAGAAAGGTCGACAGTTCGGTGGTTCGAATCCCTACCGCCGCGTAACGGAGTGAGCTCCCGTGACTTGTCCCAGCTTCTGCCAACGTAGCAGTTCAAAAGCACGTAACAAATGCAAGTAGAAAAATAGGGACCACCTTTGGTAGGAAGGTAACAGTTTTCTGTGCGCCTTCGGCATTTAGTCATGCCGGCCACATGACCACGGAGACGTCTTCGGACAGCGCTGGCTCTTCGGCTTTGAAACGGAGATGAGCACCACCCCCTAGAGTCGGGAACAACTAGCACATATGTGCGAGGGGGAGCCTTTCTCAGAAAGCTGAAATTGCATTTTGGCAACTTAACTGTTAGGATCATTCTACTTTTTGAAGTATTGCCACAGTAGAGGAAGAAAACAAATAAAAACATAGATTTGTGAGCTCAGTGTGGTCTGCCGTTGACTATTCACTGAAGTGGTTCTTTGATTGCTCTGCCATGTGGACAGGTGGATTTTGAAGGTGCAATCCATCTTCTGGTGGACCATCTACCTAACTATTAGGCACACTGAATGCCTCGTGCATCAGTGGACTATTTTTCAGACACAAGAATAAGCCCTGAAAGTAGTCTCATTAAGCCACCAGTGCTACTCCTGGGGGCAGCTTTAGAGTAAGTAGATTCTGCCTGGTAGCCAGATTGTATTCTGGAAGTTTTCTGGAGAGAAAGAAGACCAAGGACGAGATTGTTTCAATGCAATCCAATGACCTCAAAACGTAAATTACTCAGTATGTATTTCTCCTATGATTCTTCCTTCACCATTTCCTCAAACTGTGCTTGGAGGATAACCTTTAATTGCTTATTGCTTACTGCTAAAACTCAATGAAATTCAATTATCACAAAAACAGTCAGTAGCTTCAATTTTTGTGTGGCTTGTTACTTTTTTTTTAATGGTTGGAACATCTCCCGACTGCTGTCACAGCTATTACACTGCCTAAATCAATTGCCATAGAAAGCCTGCTAAATTGAGAAATGTTGTTGTGAATGCACAAGAGGTCTTACCCCCTCAACAAAACGAATTACAAATGGGAGAAAATATCAGGTGGAGGGGAATTTCTCATCGGCTGCAAACTGTTTTATTCCTTCACCTGATTTCCTCTGAGAATTCAGGCAGGCACAAATAAGACTTCATCTACTTGCATTGTTGCAGAACTGCATATCTGCTACTCATGCGGTTATGCAGATAAAAATACTTTCAGTATCATATTGCAGAATTTTTGCCAGCTCTTTCAAATGCCAAAGAAGGGGTGTAAAATAAAATTTCTATTAAGAGCCTTCTACTCTTTAAAATTATCATTTCCTCAATAACAACGTCAAATTCCAATTGTTATAATATAGGGTTGTTTTTTTTGTTTTTGTTTTACTATTTCAATGTCCATAAATACTAAGATGCCCTTGAAGTAGAAGAATTATAAAGGGCATGATTAGAGGACAGGTTTCTCCATTAACAATGTTTTTTTTTTAAGGAAGTAGCAATAGCAATAGCAATAGCAGTTAGACTTATATACCGCTTCATAGGGCTTTCAGCCCTCTCTAAGCGGTTTACAGAGTCAGCATATCGCCCCCCACAGTCTGGGTCCTCATTTCACCCACCTCGGAAGGATGGAAGGCTGAGTCAACCCTGAGCCGGTGAGATTTGAACCGCTGCACTGCAGATAACAGTCAGCTGAAGTGGCCTGCAGTACTGCACCCTAACCACTGCGCCACCTCGGCTCAGTAGGAACAGTCAACTTCAGTAGGAACAGTCAACTTCTTTTTAAATTTACTATCATTGAGTGCTATTCTGGGATGCAAGAACCAACAGCCAACCAGAATGCTTTCAAACTATTACCACCCAGCCAATAGTTGAAGACATCAACCAATCAATCCTCAGTTATGGGCCAGAAACAAATTCAGCTTAAGCTTAGCTTAGCTTGAAAAGAGAAGGTTGTTTTTATGCACTATCACAAGTTTTGATCTAACCCTAATCCTAGAAGTCGTTATTCAGCTGGTTCTGACCAGTTCTGGTGAATTGAATTTTGGTAGCAGAAATTTCGAGCAGTTCAGAGAACCAGCAAGTATCACCTCTGACTGGCCCTCTATTCATTGCCTCCTGAATCCCAGCTGATCAGAGTTCCAGCTGATATGCTGGTTTGCTCTTTTGTTGCCCTGCACAGAAGGACCTGGAAAGCAGGTTAGTGGGGGGTGGAGAGGGAATGGGAATATTACAGCATCCTTCCCTTGGAGTGGGGTGGAAATGGAGATTTTGTAATATCCTTCCCCCAGGAGTTGGGCAGGGAATGGGGATTTTGCAGTATCATTCCCCCAGCCATGCCCACCAAGCCACGCCCACCAAGCCATGCCGCACCCACCAAGCCATGCCCACAGAACCGGTAGTAAAAAAAATGTTGAATCTCACCACTGGACCTCCCCGAATTATGTTCCACAATGGACTCAATGGCAGATGGAAAGTAACAATGTGTGCATTTTGATGATAAATGTAATCTATCCAGCATTGGGTTGAGTTGTGTGTGTGTGGGGGGGTACTTTTGTTTTTAACTATGTTTTAGGGATTGTTGTGAGCTTCCTTGAGTCAGCATATGAGATGGAGAACCATACAACTCCTTTACATACTTGTATGGGATTTTGCAACGCAAGTTGAGTTGAGTTGAGTTTATTGATCTTGTATGCCGCCCACTCCCGAAGGACTCCAGGCAGCTTACAATAAACAAGGGAAGGGGATAAATAAACAAGACAACACCTTAAAATACGCAACATTCACAATTTCCGTGGGGCTGGATGTTTCACAAGCCCCCCGGCCTGCTGGAGCAGCCAGGACTTGGTGGCTTTGCGGAAGGCCGGGAAGGTAGTAAGGGTCCGGATCTCCATGTGGAGGTCGTTCCTAAGGGCTGGAGCTGCGACAGAGAAGGCTCTCCCCCAGGGAGTCACCAGCCGACATTGGCTGGCAGATGGAATCCGGAGGAGACCTAACCTGTGAGATCTGATTGGTCTATGGGAGGTAATCGGCAGGAGGCGGTCTCTCAGGTACCCAGGTCCGATGCCATGTAGGGCTTTATAGGTGACAGAAGTGTGAAAGGACAAAGGTTGTATGACATATCACAAGACCCATTCTGGCATTTCATAACTAACCGAAGCTGGGTGTGTTTGCCTGGGGTGCCAAGTGATCAGTGGAAGGGTCAGTCTGCCTTATAATGAATTGGAACCTCCTCCCTTGTATTGAAAGGTGTTTGTGTGACCATGGCAGAGTCCATTGTTTGTGATATAGAGATAATTTCTGCCAAAACTAATTTTTACAAGGAAGATTCCCCCCTCTCCCAATAAGAGGCTTCTTTTACTGAAAGTATCCTAAGGCTTCTTTGTATATATATATATATATTTATTTTTCATTTTCATACACTCACATGTATACACCATACAGTATTAAACAATAATTGCATCAATTCCCCTTGTCGACAATGCCCCAGAAAATAAAAGCCCAATATACCTCTTCCATTCTCCATACACCTCTTTCTTCCACCACCCTCCAACTTTCTATCTTCCCTCCATCATCCCCCTCTACCCTACTTCCCCTCGCCCCCTACCACTCCTCTCTCCAAATCCAAGGCTTCTAAAGGCATCGCTTCCCCTCAAAACTGATTTGTAGCAATGCAAGCACGTACAATAAAACTACAAAAGTCAACAATCAAAATGAACACTCAAATTCTGTTACTGTTCAAATTCAGAATAAAAGAAGGGCACAGAAATGAGACAGATTTAGCCTCTTATAGCCTCCATATGAAAACAGACTCTGTAGATAATGCAATGAAGGGAGGAAACTCCTTAAGAACTTCTCTGGAAGTTGAGTGTTTTTTTTCCTGGTCTTGGGGATTGAAACATTTCTTCTGCTTATCCAAGTGGCTTCTTCAGTCTGGGCAAGTCCCCCTAACCAATTGGCTCAGTCTGAAGAAGCTACTTGGATAAGCAGAAGAAATGTTTCAATCCCCAAGACCAGGAAAAAAACACTCAACTTCCAGAGAAGTTCTTAAGGAGTTTCCTCCCTTCATTGCATTATCTACAGAGTCTATTTTCATATGGAGGCTATAAGAGGCTAAATTTGTCTCATTTCTGTGCCCTTCTTTTATTCAATCCCCAAAGGCTCAACTTCCAGGCAAATCTACGTGGATGACTGAGAATCTTCATCAAACCATAACAACTTATTTTGACCAAATCTTTCACTACTGGGAGGTTTTCTGGCTGGCTAAAAAAAAAGATAGGTGAATTGATTATCAGAGGAAACCACCTGAACTTTCCATTAAAAGAAGCCCACATTACAAGGTGCGCAATCTATTCTTCAATATAAATAGCTAGCTTATACATTAGATCTGGTAAAGCTACATGAAGAATGACTACATCCACATGATTTTAGGTCCCGATTCCCTGGCAATGGCAAAGTCTGAAGATTCAGAGAGAACTCAAAGAACTGCCACAAAGAAAAGAGAGTCACCTCTCTGAGTCTCTGAGCCGAGGTGGCGCAGTGGTTAGGGTGCAGTACTGCAGGCCACTTCAGCTGACTGTTATCTGCAGTTCGGCGGTTCAAATCTCACCGGCTCAAGGTTGACTCAGCCTTCCATCCTTCCGAGGTGGGTAAAATGAGGACCCGGATTGTTGGGGGCAATATGCTGACTCTGTAAACCGCTTAGAGAGGGCTGAAAGCCCTATGAAGTGGTATATAAGTCTAACTGCTATTGCTATTGCTACCTATTCTCCAAAGCAGCTGAAGGCAGGACAAAAAACAATGGATGGAGACTAATCAAGGCGAGACGCAACCTAGAACCAAGAAGAAATTTTCTGACAGTTAGAACAATTAATCAGAGTTTCCTGCCTGAGCAGAACAGGTTGGACTAGAAGACCTCCAAGATCCCTTCCCACTCTGTTATTCTGTTATTGCTCCTGTGAGTATTTGTATGTCACCATAAAAGGTTTATCACCAAAAACATATCGTAATAAATTCTGAGGGAATTTCCTATTTTCCCAGGATCTCTAGAGGAGGGGTGTTAAACTCGCGGCCTGAGGGCTGGAAGTATCACATGCTGGCCATGCCCACACCCTGTTTAGCAAAGGGGGGGAAAGTCACAATATGTCATGTGATGATGCCGTAATTATGAGGGGCGCCAGTTTACTTTGAGAGGGAAATAGCCAAATAAATATTCTTGGTCTATCATCTCAAAGGGCTTGAAAGAACAGCGCTTTAGTGAACATTTCCTCTGTGGCGCTATGGGATTTAACCACAGACTATTTATAGATATCAATATTTCTCTGAGTATATTCTCTGCAAATAACCCCGGTAAGGTTTACAGAACCTTTCAAAGTTTATACATATTGAAATCCTGAAAAATCCTTGCACCTGAAAAATATTTAAAGCGCTGCTTTAAGAATTTAAAAAAAAAAATATTTCCATGATGCTAAGTTAATGTAGAAAATGAGGTAGCATTATCTCCACCATGAAAAGAAACTAGTCGGGTATACTGAGTAAAAGTTGTCTGGGCAGCAACAACCACATATATTTTAAAATTATTTGACACATTTTAAAATATTTTGATAGTGTCTGGGAACCAGTGTACATGCTGGAGAATTCTGGGAGTTGAAGTCCACACATCTTAAAATTGCCAAGTTTGAAAAAACATCGATGGGATCTCTGATATGTATGGCTGTTTCCATCCATAACTAACTTATTTTTCCCACATTTGTCATTTCTTTTAGAAGAAACAGTGATATCCATAATTGCCTGTTTTCTTCTTTGAAAAGTAATCAACTGTAAGAAGTACTTAAGAGTGCTCCATCTGCTTTTCTTTGTAAAAACTTTCCTGGTTCTATTTTGGCTGGATTTTTCCTTGCTATTGGTTCCTCCTTCGGATATTAGATGGAATATATTTGAAGTCCCAGTGGCTGTACTTCAGAACTTATCAACGGAATGAATATAAAGACAGCGAAGCAGAAGCCTCTGTTTCCCTACAAACATTTCCCAACTTTTTAATGGAAAGTAAAGCCTTGGCAACCTGAAGGCGGTGTGAATTAATTTGTGAAATAATACGTTCGTGGAAAGCGATTACTTTAAAAAAAAATGTAAACCATTTGCTCAGGTGGATGGTTGTAAGCTCTAGGATCATCTACATGGTGAATGGTTTTGATTTGTTATCCTGTAACGTTTTATCCTTCTACCCTCATCTTCTTCTTTGAAGAATTTCAGTTTTGATTTCCCAGATGGCATTGTTGACCTTAAAGGTCATAATTCTGTTGCTGTTTTTTTTTACACAGAGAAGAATACAATACAGGTAGTCCTCAAAGTCGATGGGGATGCCAGATTCATTTAACAACCGTCTTACAAACTTAATAACTGAAGTGATTCACTTAACAACTGTGGCAAGACAGAGTGTAAACTGGGGCAAAACTCACTTAACAACTGTTTCATTTAGCAGCAGAATTTTGGGCTCAATTGTTCTCATAAGTCGAGGACTTACGTGTATTCCTTGGACAATAATTGTTTTGCGTGCAGTAAAGAGAGAGAAGGGCTTGCAGAAATTTAGTATGCTAACAATGATATAGCGTCAAGGTAGAAGCTAACTTTACATGCTATAGAAAGTGTGTCAGTCAGTCACAAATAAACTTTTGTGCATGTCCTCCACAGTCAACAAACATAACTATAGCATGTAAAGAAAGATGTTGTACTTGTTTTAAATTAAAAATTAAAAAATCTTTTTTAATAAAAAAGGTAGAAGCTAACAAGCTAACAGTTTGCTTTGGCTTCAATTCAGCCAATAGCTTAGCATTCTTTATTGCGGAGAACGTTTGAAAGAATTTTTTATTTATCAAATTTAGAGAGCCACTCCACTCCATAAAGACTCTTGGGGTGCTGTATAACACTCAAGACAGCAGCAATTAAAATTAAAAAGAAATAACAATGAAATAGGGTCAAGGTTTTTTAGGGCACCACCACCCCCGCCCTGTTAATGCTGTTAGGGGCCAGGCATTGATCAGTTTTAGAGAAGTCACAGAGTCAAGCACTCACCAGAGTCCTGGTCAGCTCAGGATCCAGATGGGGCAGCCAGCAAAGTTAACATCAAAAAGATCCTTGACTAGGATATGCTGGGCTACAAGTCTCACTTCATTGAGCTTTGCTACTATTCCATGCCAGCCTCCAGGATGACTCCTTGTCTTCTGGACATCTCCCACCATTTTTGCTACCTCTAACACCCTTCGTGTGGGCTGCATTCCTTTCACAAGCAGCTGAGGATATGGCCGGATCTTTGGAATGCCACTGGTTCTCCTCCTCTCCTCCTCGTACCCCCAAAAAATAACACTTCCCTGCTCCTCACCTCTACTGCACTCTTTCGGATGCCATCTTGTAAGGGGGGGAGACTTAACAGAAATAGAGAGCTCTTTGTCCTTCTACGTACAAAAGGCATAACTTACTGAATAATATACTGAATAATCAAAAAAAGAAGGTGATTCATAATGTTTTGATCATCTGGTTCAGGGCAGGCAGAAAATAAGTGAGGATCTGGAATGGTTATTTAGTGTAGATCAGCAAAAATGTCTGATACAATATTTTAATAATAGCAAAAAACGGAAATTCCTTTTTCTGTCCTCAGCTAAGGTCTTAAAATTTGCTTGGGGCACCGACAAGTGAGATAATTTGTGTAGCACTTACACTAAATACCTGGGCTAACCCTATGCTCAGAAGCATTGTCATTCTTAATTCTGTGTCTAAATGCCAGTATTTTGTTGTGAGGACACATTCGCAACAAATGGAAAACAGACAGTTCCAGAGTTGGGGCAAGGGGGCTGCGTAGATGAGCCTTATGAAAACAAAATTGTCTTTTTAAGCAAGACGGCCTGCTCCTCTTGTCCGATAAGGGTCCCAAAACATAAAAATTTACAAGACCACTATCCGAGCACATCTGTAATATTAGTGGTGGCAATAAATGACCTTTAAAGTGGCTTGGATTTATCTTACATTATATTGACGTATATAAACTTTCCTCTGTTCTTCTCCAGGGGCCAATTCATAACCAACAGAAAGTAGGCCCAATATACCTGTGGCTCATCCTGAAGCTTTATCTAACACTTCTTAATAAACTTCAGTGTGGTACTTAGTAGCTGTTCACAGCAACGAAAATGTCAAGTCAGAAGGTCAACTCCACGGCGGTGGAATTCTGATCATCACATTCCCTGCTAGGAAATTACTGAAAAATACAGGTTTTTTCAAGACTGTATCTCGAGAAAATTGCTGCCAAAAATTGCACCCTACTTATGAACTCTTTCTTTGGGAGAAACTAAGAAAAATGGATATATGAAGATTCAATTGCTTAAGTAATAGTCTTCGCTACTCACGCCGTGTACCTGTAAATAAATTGAGCAATTATTTTGGCTAGTTGTGATGGTTGTTTTGTCTCCTGGAGTAATTAGTAGGAAGGAATTTATGTGTCGGTATAAGGATTCTAAAAAGGAAAAAAAAAAACCTTGAACACATTCAGAAATGATTTGGAATAGCTTGTTGCACATTGTCATTACGGTTCCAGCACAAGTTTATTAAACTAATGTATGGGGTCACAAATTGGCGACTGAACAACAACACGAACAAACATTTCCCATTATCTTTGTCTGCAAATGATTTAATGGTTAAAAATATCAAGGTCAGAGTTTCCTTTTTTTTTTTAGGGCCATCATCTAGGATTGCACATGTGTACCTGTCAGGCGCACCTCCATCAATAACCAAGAAAGAAAACTCTCAACTCCATTGTTCATGGAATTAAAATACTTTTACTGGTTATGAAAAGATAGCAATGAAAGTAAAGCAAGATCTGAGCCAGAATGGTGCGAACAAGGACATGTCAAATGATAACCCAGCCGCCTCCCTCTAATGACCCCACCCCAGTGTCCAATCTGCAACTCCTTTAGGTGTCATGTGGATTGCATCTCCAAAAGGCATCATCATGTTGGTATGCAGGATGGTTGACCTCGACCAGGTCCAAACACCGGCCACAAGCATGCGCAAAAGATGGTGAAAAGAAAACTCCTTTTTACATATCACCTCCGGTACCATTTATTCCCATCCCAAATACCATGCCCCCCACCCTCCTCGTTTCAATGGCAGCCAATAGTAAGTAAATGAAGTAGAGGCTGACAGTACCTGCTCCATTAGCATCATTACCTGGTTGGAGCCTCGTCCCTGGAATTGAGATAGCAAGAAGC
Source organism: Thamnophis elegans (assembly GCF_009769535.1). Taxonomy (NCBI): domain Eukaryota; kingdom Metazoa; phylum Chordata; class Lepidosauria; order Squamata; family Natricidae; genus Thamnophis; species Thamnophis elegans. The sequence continues at coordinate 3,629,841 of NC_045544.1, forward strand.
CCTGCAGGAGATTTCTGGGAAATGTAGTCCCCAGCAGGCGGAGTTAAAAGTGAGAGTCTTGGGGAGTAGGAGGCCAGATTTGAGCAGCTTAGGAAAAAAAGGAGAGAGAGGGGGGGGAGGGAGGGAGAGAGAGAGAGGAGGAGGAGGAGGAGGAGGAGGAGGAGGAGAAGGAGAAGGAGAAGGAGGAGAAGAAAAAGAAAAAGAAAAAGAAAAAGAAGAAAGGAGGCCGGACTCCTTTGCCACCCCAAGGAAGACCAATGGGGATATCTCGGCCTAGGCATTGTATCCTGGCTGCCACATGAGGGACACATATTGCTTACCATAAGATTTAATGTTTTTAGATTATTGTGTCGTTCAATTGGATTTCTATCTTAATGGCCATTATTTTTAATTCAAGCCTGTAACTCCTTCCAAGGTGCGCTGCTGTGCCAGGACCAGGTTACCTGGGAAAAAGGGATAGAAGGGCCTGATTGTCAGTGGCCCCTTCGGGGGAAACTGCTACACATAAAAAACAGGAAAGATTTCCTACCGCTTTCTTTGGGCAAGAGAGAAGTGTTATAGTAGTAAAGCAACGGAGTAGGGAAGCCTAGATGCTTTTTCTTTTTTTCTTCAAACGTTCAATTAGTGTGAAGTTAAAATTTGAAGGGAGAAAATATAATGTCAGCCAATAACCATGTCCTTGAAGCAAATAAACCTTCCATCCGAAAACAGAATACAGGTAGTCCTTGACTTATGACTACAATTGAGTCCAAAATTTGTGGCTGTTAAGTGAGTTTTGCCTCATTTTATGACCTTTCTTGGCCCAGTTGTTCAGTGAATCACTGCAGTTGTTAAGTTAGGTTGTTAAATGGACCTGGCTTCCCCAATGTCTGTCCAAAGTTCGCAAAAGGTGACCATAGGGCCCCAGGACACTGCAACTGTCATAAATATGAGTCAGCTTTCAAGCCTCTGCATTTTTAACACTTGTCCGTGAGGATGCTGCAATAGTCGTATGTGTGAAAAATGGTCATAAGTTAGTTTTCAGTGCTGTTGTAACTTCAAACGGTCACTAAATCAATAGTGATAAATCAAGGACTACCTGTAATCCAAACCTGTTGTGGCCCAGCAGGAGCCGTTGGAGCTGCCACCAGACTCCGACAGCGAGGGGCCCTATGAGTCAGCTTTGGAGAACGTGGAGGACCATGGACAGTGTTTCGACTCCGAGCAGGGTGCAGAGAGGCTGGTTGGCCACCAGGAGGCACCTCAGCCTTGGACCAGTGGGGAAGAGACAAGGGAGAGTGATCCTGACGTCAGCAGTGAGTTGTTCCTGGATGCCCGGCACCAGAGAGCTAATAGGCGTCAGGAACAATTACGCAGTTACAGGAGGTAATTGCACTCAGCTGGTGGTCATTAAGCTCCTCTCCAGACTATAAAAGGACTGCTTGTGCACACACCCCTTTTGCAGAAGTCAACGCATGAACTAATGTTGGAGAACAGAATTGTGAGCTTGGCAGGCTGGATTGCTGCCAAGGCTTGCCTGTGCCGGTTTGCTGCCAAGGACCTGTCTGTCTGTTAATAAATTCTGGAAATCATCTTTGACTTGGAGTGTGTTGGTGTGGGACACCGGGGGTCAGAACAGAAACCTAGGAAGAAAATTCCCACTAACAAAATCTCACAATATGATTTAAGGAAGATAACATGTCTAATTACTTGGAAGACATGCCACTGAACTCAGAAGAGCTTTTGCTTGGCTGTCTAAGCTTAATCTATAAAACACACTGAGCTTCAGCAAAAGCTAATCAGCCCTCTGAAGTCCAACCTCAATTTTCAATTAATTAAGCAAATAATCTCACCAAGATTCTTTGAAATGCTATTTCAATTGTCCCCTCGCAGGAAAAAAATACGTAAGAGAACTGCTTCTGGCTGAGGTGGAATGAATCATGTAAAATTAAAAACATATCCATTTTTTTTAAAAAAATGATAATGGTAATCATTTCCTCTCTGTCAGGCAATAACATCACTTGGTAATCTCATTATTACTTTCTCCATTGGTCAGACCAAGCATGATGTTTCAATTATCCTAATGTCTCAATAAATGATGTTTGGCAGGAAGGAAGGGAGGAAGATCTAGAATAAGATCTTGTATTAGAAGGGATTTAAATTAGATATGTCAGAATCAAAGTAATGCTCTTTCTCCCATTTTCCATCTTGGAAGGGGTGCATAATTGTAACCTGCCATGAAAGAATTATGGTGATAATGATTCTGACAGAAAGCTCATGTTTGCTGGTGTCTAGCTGTGGTGTTCTTATGAGACTCATCTATTGTCTGGGGTTTTGAAAATGAGCTGCTGGCTGAGAAAAGTAGATCCAAGAATGTTTTTTTAACAGAAGAGTGGGAGATTCATCTGCAGCATTATTTGTACCTTGAGATTGATGGGAGTGTGATTTGATTTGATTTAATAAATTTATAGGCCGCCCAATCCCGAAGGACTCCAGGCGGCTTATAGAAAATGAATTTTAAAAAAAGTGAAGAGTTAAAAAAACGAAGGAAACATGATTTACTGGAAAAAACAATACTAATCGTAACTGAACATATACTGTACAATGAAAGCGAGGCATTTAGTTATACTAGATGAAAAATCTGTGATGGTAAATGTTATTCGAGAATATGGATGTTAAAACACCTGTAACTAAACGACATGCTGTATGTGATGATGCTTTTTTCTTTGTTTTTTTAATTGTTGTGTGTATGTGTTGTCTATGTAATAAAAATTTAAAAATTTTTTAAAAACCCGGAGGAAACAGATTAAAAGAAAAACCACATCATGCACTCCATCTAATCGGGGCTGGACCTCGGTCATGAGGTCAACAGCCCCAGGCCTGCCGGAATAGCCAGGTTTTGATAGCCTTTCGGAAGGCCATGAGAGTGGGTAGGGTCCGGTTCTCTGTGGTAGCTCATTCCATAGGGATGGAGCGGCTACAGAGAAGGCCCTCCCTCGGGGAGCCGCCAGCCGACATTGTCTGGCTGACGGCACCTGGAGAAGGCCCATCCTGTGTGATCTTATCGGCCGTTGGGAGGTATGCAGCAGAAGACGGTCTCGCAGATATCCGGTCTCGCAGATATCCGGTGTGGATGTGGATGTGTAGAAGCAGTAGTAGCAGTTAGTAGCAGTTAGACTTATATACCGCTTCATAGGGCTTTCAGTCCTCTCTAAGTGGTTTACAGAGTCAGCATATCACCCCCAACAGTCTGGGTCCTCATTTCACCCACCTCGGAAGGATGGAAGGCTGAGTCAACCTTGAGCCGGTGAGATTAGAACCACTGAACTGCAGATAACAGTCAGCTGAAGTGGCCTGCAGTACTGCACCCTAACCACTGCACCACCTCGGCTCGCCACCTCTGTAATGTGGGATTCAGTGATACTACCAGTGTTTCTCAACCTTGGCGACTTTAACTCCTGTGAACTTCAACTCTCAGCTATGCTGGCTGGTGAATTCTGGGAGTTGAAGTCCACAGGACTTAAAGTCGCCAAGGTTGAGAAACACTGGTAGTATCACTGAATCCCACCTTACAGATAGAGCTTGACTTACGACCACGATTGAGCCCAAAATTTCTGTTGCTAAGTGAGACAACTCTTAAGTGAATTTTGCCCCTTTTTGCAACCATTCTTGCCACAGTTATTAAGGGAATCCAAGGTTGCTAAGTAAATCTGGCTTCTCCGTTGACTTTCCTTATCAGTAGGTTGCGAAAAAACAATCACGTGAACTTGGATGTTGCAACCAACTTAAATATAAACCAGTTGCCAAGCATCCAAAATTAGATCATGTGACCATGGGGAAGCTGTAATGGTTGTAAGATGAAAAATGGTCATTTTTTTTAGTGCTGCCATAACTTTGAATATTCACTAAATGAATTTTTTTTGGTTGTTTTTGCTGTTGTTGAGTTCAGAATCAAGTCAGTCTCTATAGCTGTACAATCTGTAATTATATCTAACAAGAATATATCATTTGTAAAGTAATGGGGTGAGACTCTTCTTTCTGACTCTCATTGATAAGTAAGTTGAGGACTATTATTTATTTATTTATTGATTTATTTATTTATTTATTTATTTTATTTGTCTTGTATGCCACCCACTCCCGGAGGACTCCGGGCGGCTCACAAAAGACAAGGGAAAGGGGGAAAACGAGACAAAGACAACATATTAAAAACAAAAACAAAACACTACATGTAGTTAATCATTTGTTTTTTTTTAATTAAATTTTTTAAATAAATTTTACAATTGTATACCCTTCCCCTTCCCTCCCTCCACCACAATCCCACATCCCTTCCCACCCTTCCAACCCCCCCCCCCAACCTCCCAGAGCAAAATACAGGGTATAAACATTTAACAATCATACACTAAAATAAACTAACTAACTTTAGCATCGTATCTTCGCTTATACTTTAACTCCCCTTTTGTAAAGCTAACTTTAGATAAGTTGTAACATTCCTTGTTCATTCATTCATTGGCTAACTGAAATTTCTTAGTCCCATATTTATTTTGAATATAATCAGTCCATCTTCTCCATTCCAACTTATACTTCTCATCTCATCTCAGAGCCAAGGTGGCGCAGTGGTTAAATGCAGCACTGCAGGCTACTGCTAGATCAGCAGGTCAGCGGTTCAAATCTCACCGGCTCAGGGTTGACTCAGCCTTCCATCCTTCCGAGGTGGGTAAAATGAGGACCCAGATTGTTGGGGGCAATATGCTGACTCTCTGTAAACCGCTTAGAGAGGGCTGAAAGCCCTATGAAGCGGTATATAAGCCTAACTGCTATTGTTATTGCTATTGCTATCTGAATGGTCCTTGAGGTATGTTGATATTTTAGCCATCTCTGCTAAGTTTGTTACTTTTAAAGTCCATTCTTGAATAGTAGGCAATTCTTCCTTCTTCCAGTACTGCGCCACCAGCAATCTTGCTGCTGTTGTTAAATTCAGAATCAAGTTAGTCTCTATAGCTGTACAATCTGTAATTATACCTAACAAGAATATATCATTTGTAAAGTAATGGGATGAGACTCTTCTTTCCGACTCTTATTGATAAAGAACCTTTTTTTTAAATGAAAACCTTCTATGTTTCATCTTTTTATAGCCTTAAATACTCATGTGACTTGTTGCTAGCTTAAGGAAACTGAATCAGAAGCTTAAATAGGAAAAATATCCTTACTAGACTTTTGAGAAATTTGAGAAGAAATTTTGAAAAAGCCATGTTATCTATTTGAAACAGGCTGTGAAATATCAACAGCATCACTACCATGTTGCGGAAATTATAAATATTGAATATTTTTCCATTGCTGCTACAAGGAAAAATATAAACAACACAGAAGTTACTGCTTTGATGTATATACTTGCAGTTGTTGATATGCAGTTATTACGTTAGTAATTGTTTAAGTAATTCCCAAATAAACTTTGCAAAACAGAGATATAGCCCAAGATAAAATACCCAAATTTATCTTGTAAAAACATGTTGACGCTTTGGATGTGGGTCTATATAAGTTCCTTAATTATTATTATTTATTAAATTTGTTTGCCACCCATCTAAGAGGTGACTCTTAATGTTCGAGTTTGGAACTTCACTATCTTAAAGCTTTTTTAAGAGGTATGGAAGATAATACTATATATATATATATATATATATATATATGTTTTCTGAGGTTTTCGCGGGTGTTAGTATGTAGGTCTCTAGTTGTTCGGGTTTTCTCCCGCGTAGAATTGGAGATGTCTTGGCGACGTTTCGACGAAGTCACATTCGTCATCTTCAGGCTGCTGCTGACTACTTCAGGTTTGGTGTTTCCAGGAGTAGTGTGGGATCTTGGCTGGCTGTTTGTTCCTTATAACTGCTGGTAGGGGATTAAATTTTAACTGCCAGTAGGGGATTAAGTTTTAACTGCAGTTAAAACTTAATCCCCTACTGGCAGTTAAAATTTAATCCCCTACCAGCAGTTATAAGGAACAAACAGCCAGCCAAGATCCCACACTACTCCTGGAAACACCAAACCTGAAGTAGTCAGCAGCAGCCTGAAGATGACGAATGTGACTTCGTCGAAACGTCGCCAAGACATCTCCAATTCTACGCGGGAGAAAACCCGAACAACTAGAGACCTATATATATATATATATATATATATATATATATATATATATATATATATATATATATATATATATATATATATATTTGTGTGTGTGTGTGTGTGTGTGTGTGTGTGTGTGTGTGTTTGTTTGTTTTATTTGTGCTGATAAATAAATAAAGGGAGACTAGTATAGATCTATTTCAAGCTATTTAGCTCTCATCAGCTAGCCATATCCTTACTGGGATTCGAACCTGTGCTGTATTGCATCTTAGGCAAACGACTTAGCCATTATGCCACAGGTCTCCTCCTTATCAGCTGAAGCCAGGAAAGAAGGTATATATTTAGTGTCACAACCCTTGGTAAGCCCAGCTTCCTCCCATAATTGGGGCTTACCAGGGGTTGTGACACTAAATGAATACACACACACACACACACACACACACACACACACACATACATACATACATACATATAGTATTACAGGTTGAAGAAATTAGTATTTTATAATGTTTGGAGGGAAAAACCATTCATGCTTACTGCTCCCACTTATTATTTTGAATTCTGGTTTTGGGAACATGATGGTACAGTATTCCTTCCTGTCTATCTTCTGTGTTGGTCAGGTACTTCCAAAATCTACTTGTTCAGTTCCTGTGACTGTTCCCACTACTCTGACAGCATATTAGAAATTGAGTCCTACTTCTAATAGTCCCCCAGCTTTGGAATTGGCTCCCTCTTACCCTTTGGGTGACAGATGAGTTTTAATCTTTAAATCTGGCCTTAAAAGCTTCTCGCCTCACTCCGGTGAATAAAGATTGTCTTCAGATTAAGCTCATGCAGTTTTTGGATTGTTCCAAGTAACAGGGCATCTTGATTTTTACGTTGTACATTGTAGAATTTAAAGATGACTGTGATGATGATGACGACGACGACAACGATGATGATGATGATGCATTGTCCTTGAAAACAGGCAAAGAAGTCAGCAGAGAAATAACACTTCTCACCTTTCACCCAGTTGATTTGAAAATGACTGATTCCATGATTAGTTAGTGTACATTTAGAAGTTCTCTAGAGAGTTGCTAGACTTTACCTGAATTTAATTGCATATTTGTACATGGATCATTCTTGTAACAAAGTTGGTTAATTAAACTGATTTTACGTATATAATTAAATCAACTTTCCGAGATCATTGCAATTGTCAATTAATGCCGAGGCTGTAATCTTGCAGCAGGGAGCCATTCACACATTCATCTCCATAGAGATTTGGCATCTCCAACAGCCCAGATAAAACTACTGAACAAGCCATCAAAGGAAACATGAGATTAGCTGCGGAATCCTGCAGCCTCCATTTCAATATATTCAGTGCTCCACTGTGCAGCAGGTATCTTGGGAGAAAGCTAGAGGAGAACAATGAACAGAGTCTCTCCCCCTCCCCACTATTTTGATTACATACATATCTAAATAGCAAATGCTAGCAACCTAAGTTGTATACAAGATGTAGATGATTCTCCTGAGAAAACAAAGTATTTGGCCCGCCATTCATCTGAACAACTCGATTCAAACAATGAACTGTCTAAGTAATTGGCACATTATTCTTTCTTCGGTTTCTTTTTTCTTTTTTTCCAGTGTGCTGAATAAATACCATCAAGTAACTGATGGGCCCCCTAAGGTATGGCAACCTAGATTTAATCAAGACGCAGTGGGGAAATGTTGGAACAGAGGAGGGGAAGAGAGGAAAAAAGCTATATGTAATCAGGACTGAGTTTTTGCATGGCAAGCGAGGGAAAATGGCTCGTGGTCTCCAGAAAGTAGAACAGATGGATGGCGGTGTCAAGTGGAAGGTTTAATATATGTGACGCCTGAATAGCAGAGTTCACAGCAACTTAATTTATGCATCTGTGAGTTTCCAGAAACAGCATCAGATTTTAATGATGATCAGAAATCCTGTTGAAACTTTGGGAACAATTTTCTTCACTCTAAATAATAATAATCACCTTTCATCATTCGTACATAAACAATTTTCCGAGATGGCTAAAATATCTGCATATCTTAAGGACCACTCAAATGAGAGATATAAACAAGACTGGAAAAAAATGGATCGATTATATACAAAATAAATATGGGACTAAGAAATTCCAGGTAGCTTTTGATTAAAATCAGGAATGATATAAATTGTTTAAAGTTAGCCTAGCAAGGAGGAGCTAAGTTCAATGTAAAGCTGTTATCAATTTTGTATTCTTTTTTCCAATACATTTTAGACGGTTTTTGTTAAAGATTTATACCGTGTATGGGTTCTGGGAAGTCGGGGGAGGGAAGGCTGGGGGGGGTTGGGGGGAGGGGGAGGGAGGGGTGAATATTAGGCTTGACGAGGGGTATTAGATCTTAAAGTAATATGATTGCACGTGTATACTGTCTTCTCTTATTTTTTTCTTTAAAACTAAGATACGTTAAGTATATTGATATGGAAGCATAAATACCATCAACATAGAAAGGAATTTGCTCAGAAGCTGAAATACACCAAGTGAATGAGAGGAAGAATAGGAAATAGAGGAGAGAAGAAAGATAGGAAGAGAGGGATAGGAGAGAGGGTAAGGGGGGAAGATGAGGAGGATAAGGAGGAGTGGAATGAAGAGAGAGGAGAAGGAGAAAGGAAGGGGAAGTAGAGTAGGAAAGGATGATGGGGGGAAGAAAGGAGATAGGAGAGAGGTAGAAGAAAGAGGTGTATGGAGAGCAGAAGAGCCAATAATGGGTTTTTATCTTTCTGGGCGTTGATGACAAGAGGAACTGATGTAATTACTACTTAATACAATAGGATATTGGCTATGTAATAGTATACATGTGATTGTATGTTATGAAAATGGAAAATAAAAAGTATATTTGAAAAAAAAAATTCTGTGCCAGCTTACTTTATCGACAGCCAACATACAAATATCATACTTTTCGTTTAAGCAGTATAGGTTTGATTATTATTATTTTTTTGTGTGTGAAGTGAAATCTTCGGGTAAACCAGTGCTACAATTTCCTGAGGATTCTAAGATGTGAGAATGGTTAATCAAACCAGTTAGAAGAAAGGTTATTATATAAAATAGCAGGCTTTATATGAAAATTATATAAGGTATTATCTTATTATATAAAGTAGGCTGCACTCTGGGTGTTTTTAAAGGTTTTATCCTCAGACACTGAATGAAATTCTGGTGGCCTTTGGAAAAGCATTAGCCAAATGCTGAACTGAAGGCACGGAGACCAGTTACAGTGGCACCTCCGATGGAAGCAGACATCTTGCTTTGTGGCTGTCGCAAAGTGGTGGATCCCATTACAACCGGTACGGTTGGAACGGGCCCGGCATTGTCCACATGGATGCACTCAGTGCGCATATGCGTCTTACCACCTCCGCGAGCCTCTATGATGCTCCAGCTGCTCAGCGGAGTGTCGCACAGGTGCTGTACGCACTGTGCTCATGCGCGGAAGCCCGGAAGACTTAAAAGACCGGTAAGGAGGTCGGGCGGGTGGGTATCCGGTGCTCCGGGCAGGCTCCAGTACGCCTGTACCGGGGAGTACCTCCTGCAACCCACCACTGAGGTCGCACCATGGAAGAATGTCCATTTTGCTCTGTCCCTTTCATCCTTCCCAAGTTTTTGAATATAAAGAGATTGGACAACAATTTATCTGAAACGGTCTCGTTTCCTGCTTGAGCAGGGGGTTGGATTAGAAGACCTCCATACTCCCTTCCAACTCTGTTATTCTGTTAAATAGTCGGTGATAAGTTCTAAGGAGAAAGGCTATTTCAGGCATATCTCCTCACTTAACAAACACCCTGTTAAGCAATTGTTCAAAGTTACCAGGGACGTGCAGTCACTAGAGGCAAGGGAGGCATGGCCTCACCAGTCATGAGGAAAAGGGGGGGCATTTGCCCAGGTTCGCCTGGTGCGCCAGTTGCGGCCCTACCTGAATCGGGAGGCCCTCACAACAGTCACTCGAGCCCTTGTGATCTCTAGGCTGGAATACTGTAATGTGCTCTACATGGGGCTGCCCTTGAAGAGCATCCGAAGACTTCAGCTAGTCCAGAATGCGGCCGCGCGAGTGATCGTGGGCGCACCACGGTTCGCCCACATAACACCGATCCTCCGTGAGCTGCACTGGCTACCTGTTGGTCTCCGGGTGCACTTCAAGGTCTTACTCACCACCTATAAAGCGCTCCATGGTAGTGGATCTGGCTATTTGAGAGACCGCCTTCTGCCAATTACCTCCCTGCGTCCCATCAGATCGCATAGAGTTGGCCTCCTCCGTATTCCATCCGCCAGTCAGTGCCGACTGGCGACTACTCGGAGGAGAGCCTTCTCTGTTGCGGCTCCGACACTATGGAACAATCTCCCCGTGGAGATTCGTACCCTCACCACCGTCCAGGCCTTCCGCACAGCCCTCAAGAACTGGCTAACCCGTCAGGCCTGGGGATAATCTTATTTCGCCCCTCCCGAATGCTGAGTGAATGTTGAGTTTTATTGTTTAATTTACTTTGTGCACATTTCTTTTTTTGTATTGTCCTACACTCCCCTTCCTTTTTTGATTGTAAGCCGCCCTGAGTCCCCTCAGGGAAAAGGGCGGCCTATAAATAAACTACAAATAAACTACAAACTACAAACAAAAGGAAAGAATTTTAAAGAATTTTTAAAAAATAATTAAAGCCAAGGTAGTTGCTGCCAGATTCACAGTGACTTGGAACAGTGCTTTGTGTTAACCATAGGAGGAGGTCAGAGAACTTTTGCATAAGGAATTTTTCGCCTTTTAAGAGTTAACCAAGGGTTAACAAGCAAAAAATTCCTTATGCAAATGAGGCACGTATTCTCTCGCCTCCTGTAGAGGGCATTTTTAGAGGCTTTTTAGAGTTCTCTGGGAGCAACTAGCTCAGTCTGACAGAGCTCTGGCCTTTCATGAGGGGAGGGGAGGGCAGGGCAGGGCAGGGAGAAGCAGAGTTGAAATCGTCTCTGAAACAGCTGGAAAAGGTGCGTGTGTGGAGAGGGGGGAGGAATTCAAAAAGTTTGATCGGAAGGCAGCAGGGGAAGGGGGGGTATGGCAGAGGAGCTGCTTTCAAGCCTTTGGAAAATATATCCAATCCAACTTCTGTGTTTGTGTTTGAGAGTGAGTGAATGAGAGAGGGGTCGAAGTTCTCTGTGTGCGTGTGTCTGTTTGAGAGAGGGGGGGAGGGAGAAGAAAAATAATGGGAAAACTTATTTTGCAAGGGAGAAAAATGCTGTCGCTTTAAATCGGAACTGAGCATGCCTGGCTGTGGAATTCTGGGAGTTGAAGTCCACAAGTCTAAAAAGTGCCTCACCAGGCCTAAAGCTGAATGGTACTGAAAAAATAACTTTACAACCACTCTTCATATCTATGACTGTCAAGGCACCTCCCAGTCATGTGATCAAGATTTAGGCACTTCTCAATTGGCAGGCATTTAACCACCATCCCAGCACATGATCACCATTTGCATACTCTATAGCTGGCTTCTGATGAGGAGTCAGTGGAGTAGCAGAGAATAAAATTGCAAATCCCAGTCTTGTTTAATGATCATGTTGTTCAATGACAGAGATACGAATTCCAATTTATGGTCACTGTACGAGGACCGTCTGTATCAAGATTGTTTGCATAAAATTTCAAATTCAGTTTATGTCCTATACCAAGTTAGTGATATGGGATCAAGAAGTCAAGATAGAAATCAGCAAATTGACAGATGTGGAAACAGAAAGTTTTCACGTGAAAAGACAAAGTGCTTAGATTCAAGAACACATTTTCAATATTTGGAGCCAGTGAGATGTTCGAGGAACTTAATTCCCAGTCTACATGCCCTGAAATGTTCTGATTGGAAGTATGATTGACCTAGGTTATAAGAAGGCAATTCAGTTTTTTTTTTCCTTCCTTCCCATAATAAGTTCGGATAACACCTAACCTTTAAACTGTTATTTGTATTACAAATCTTATCTTGGCATCAATTGAACAGTTATTCCCACACAAGGATAAAGGAGGAATCAGTGGTGGGATTCAAATAATTTTAACAACCGATTCTCTGCCCTAATGACCATCTGGGTAGGTGGGGCTCGGTGGTCAAGTGACTGGGTGGGCGTGGCCAACTCAAGGTCACTCCCGTCGATGGGCGCTTCGCATCAACTACTGCAATGTAATAAGAGTTAACCGGAGAGGCAGTTTCTGTAAGCAGGGCAATAAAGATTAGGCTAGAAACAACACCAGAAGGTTTCCTTTCTGCCTTCCTTACAGGATTAGCCCTGTAAAGTGGAAAAAAACCAAAGGAGATTTCTTCCAACAATCAGTTTTCTAAACTACTTAGAAAGTTACCAACCGGTTCTCCCGAATAGGTGCGAACTGGCTGAATCCCACCACTGGGAGGAATCGTCTTCAGGAGTGCTTAACATGAAGCCTTTCAGGTTTTCGGCTGCTGTCTCATTCAGATTCACGACAAATGCCAATTAATGCCCATTTGGCTTTAGCGATCAGTGATTTCTGTGGTCCTAGCTTCTGTTTTCATCTTTGAATGGATACCATCTATTGTCTGCCACCCAGCCATTTCCGTTCTTGGCCCAGCTATAGTTCAGGCTTCGATATCTTCTGCCGGTTCTTTATTAATTTTCCAGCTCTGAGATAACAAATGCCAGCTGCAGAGTCTGTATTCTGTTTTGACACCGCTGGGTCAGGCCCATTGTCCTCTCTAGCCAGAACTTCCTCGCCAATCAAAGGTGACACACTGTCAGTCTGATATTTCACTAGGTTTTAACTAAGGATCTCCGAGATCAATTAGAATGTCCACTATGGGATATGTCACAACTTGATCTTTGCTCCCTTTTTGGATTTCACTGTCGCATATAAAAAGTCAAATGTCAGTTTGAAAAGGGAGCATCTCACAATGTACTTCATAACCCCTTTATTAACTGGGTCTGATTCTTCACAGAGGTGAACTGAAAATCTTGGATTCATTCAGCTAACAATTTTAAAACCAAAGAGCTGTTACATCAAACAGATCAGTTTTATTTTACGTCTGTGTAACTTTTAATTCAGAACAGTACTGTTTTTCCATGGAACTCAGCAATTATTTTTTTCCTCCCTCTATGGTTGCTGGGTTCATTTTTTTAAAAAAAAGCCTGTTGTGCATTAAAGGCAAGGATGAATTTAGAACCATATCCAGCTTGGTCCAGAGGCTGCTGCTTTCTTAATGTTTTCACTTCCAATTTTTACCATCTCTTCTCATCAGATACGTTCGCTAAAGCTGATGAGAACTGAAGTCCAAAATATCTAAAAACATCATGTTGCCTTTCTCTGCCAGGAATGATCAAAACCACGAAAACTTTTGAATACCTTCCCTGGTTATCAAGGGCGAGTTCTTTTTCTTATTTGTTTTTTAGCTAATTACGCTTTGCATAGCAGCCCTTCTTCAAAAGTGTTATTAGTTTTAGTCAAGTTTAAATGTCGTAGCATCTTGCAAAGAAGCTGAGCTGGTGTTGAGGTTTGGTGAACATGTTGAAAACTTTTTATTAGCGGTGCCCGTGACTCTAATGTGCAGCTCTGCAGGATGAAGAATTTACTGTTTAGTAATTTAAAGATGTGGATTACGGATATAGCTATCTTGCCACCAGCACTATCAAAATACATTCCCATCATATTTGATCCTCGCTAGTATTTGTACCTCCACTTTTTTCTTTTTCTTTTTTTGCAATTTGCGTGCTTCTGCACACTTATTCCAAATAGCATGTCCAAGGGTGTGTTTCAGGCAGGATTTACACTTCATTGCTGTAGACTTTGAACTGCATTAGAAGGAGAAGCCCAATGCTAATAAAGCCATTTTACGAAAGCTAATGCTTGCTGAATACTGACAAACAACACATACAACGTTTGCTATAAAGGGAATGTGTTGCTCTTTTTCCCTGGGAAGCCCAGGAGTAAGATGCAATAACCCCACAGGGAAAGGCCCGAACATTAATCAGCAAGAAATTAAAAACAAACAAACAAACTAAACAGCATGTTATGCCATGTGAACTCGCTTTAGAAAGTGTGGATTAATTAGGTGAACACTGACATGGACTACCTATTTAATTTAAATGTTCTGGGAGGAACGTTAAGGTGTTAAGTAATTGATGGTCTTTTTTCTTTTTCAAAAAGGTTAACCGCTATGACAGTTTTCTGAATAGCAAGACTAACTTGTATACATTTATATTATAAAACAAACAACCCCCCCCATGTGTTGTATTTGTGCTGATAAATAAATAAAGGGTTGTGACACTAAATACATACATACATACATACATTACATACATGCATACATACATACATACATATCCTACAATTACTGTCAGAGCATATATATATATGTATGTATGTATGTATGTATGTATGTATGTATGTATGTATATGTATGAATGTTTGTGTGTCTGTGTGTGTTGTATTTGTGCTGATAAATAAATAAAGGGAGACTAATATAGATCTATTTCAAGATATTTAGCTCTCATCAGCTAGCCATACCCTTACTGGGATTAGAACCTGGGCTGTATTACATCTTAGGCAGTTGTGTTAACCACTAAGCCACAAGGTTCTCCTCCTTTATCAGCTGAGCCAGGAAAAGAGGTATGTATTTAGTGTCACAACCCCTGGTATGCCCAAATATGGGAGGAAGATCACTACTTCCATTCTCTGTCTATCGGCTCATCACAAGAGACCATCCAGACAGAAACCCAATATTTTTACTGTTGCCTTTGTTACATTTGTGTTGTATTTGTGCTGATAAATAAATAAAGGGTTGTGACACTAAATACATACATACATACATACATACATACATACATACATACATACATACATACATATCCTACAATTACTGTCAGAGCAGATTCTTGAGAGCATGTAGCAAAATTCTGCTTCTCATCCCATCCTTTCCTTTTCCTTTGTGTAAGATAGAAAATGATAGGATCCTTCCTCCATTGAAATCTACTTACCATTACCTTAGCTCAGGTAGCATGTTATCTAAAATATTGAAGTGGTGAGCCCTGGCTTGCACAGAAGTGAATATGTGCCCAGCTCAAATAGCCTGCCCACTTTCACAGGAATAGCTGGCTCAAATTTATCCTGGTTAATGAATTTAGTAACTTTCATCTTGATGACTTGAGCAGCTCCGTCAGCATTCTGTTGGCATCTCACACCAAAGTTTTGTATGATTTCCTCCAAAATGTTTCATATATAGCATAGAGACCATGTTGGAATAGGACATCATTAATCATTAGTTAAGATGTCAAACATTAATCATCCAGCACTATCTTCAATTTCCACTAGTCCTTAACAAGAGAGATGTCATACGATATAGAAGAGTTTATGTAGAGGCAGAATGGATGCAACACATTTCAGTGCCTATACGACCAAGAAATAGACCTTCAGATGAGCAGCTAATCTAATACTAGAGTTTCTCCACTTGTTCCCCAAATACTACTTCAGTACTCTTAAGTTTCTTTGTAAATGAAGAAGCTAATTTGTCCCTGGGAGATGGAAGAAGTCACTTAGGAGCAATAGTGTCAATTATCCAAACCGTCTCCGTAATCTACAGATCAATAATTTCACTGAAAAACACATTCAAGAAATTATCCAGATCCAGCAGATAGCTGGTCTACTGAGACCATTTCAGCCAGATCTCCAACCATAGAGAATAAAGGACCAAGGACATAAGGGTATGAGGTCAATCAAACTGAAAAAGGCTGGGAAGACTCTGTTATTATAGCCTATTTCAATAAAGTTTGTTCTAATGTCTCTGCAGAGTTTATTTTCTACCTAGTGACAGCATCCTTAAAGGGAATTGTATTGACTGCCAATCCAACACTGGCCTGGAAGTGATCTTTCCATGTCAGACTCTGCCACCTTCAGTCATCAGTTGCACACAATCAGAATGTCGAATTCAGAATGTGTCTTCTTGTCAAAAATCACTGAGCCAAGCCTGTAGAGTTTATAGGAGTCACGAAATCATGAATTAGAAGAGCCGAGGTGGCGCAGTGGTTAGGGTGCAGTACTGCAGGCCACTTCAGCTGACTGTTATCTGCAGTTCAGCGGTTCAAATCTCACCGGCTCAAGGTTGACTCAGCCTTCCATCCTTCCGAGGTGGGTGAAATGAGGACCCACACTGTGGGGGCAAGTTGCTGACTCTGTAAACCGCTTAGAGAGGGCTGAAAGCCCTATGAAGCGGTATATTAGTCTAACTGCTATTGCTATGAATTACCTCCATGATGCTGAGCTAAGAAAGAGACCATTAGACAGGATTTTAGTCAATGAGATATATGGATGCCTCATGAGAAATAACGGCTTGTTTCTAGTTGCTCTTTGTAAATAATGCATGGATATGAAAGGTGAGCCTGTCTTCAAAAACAAATAGAATTATTATTTTTTTATACTAAATGACTTTGTTAAAAGTTACACAGGCTGAACTCCTGATTTTACATTGAAACCTGGGTAGAAATGGATGTCGCTGTTGATGACACTCATCATCATGAATTTTGGTGATGCATTTCAGGTGTCCAAGGTGTTTTAGATGTATTCTTTTTTTTTTAGGTGAAGGTGAAAAAAGCTATAGTCATTAAATAATTCCCCCCCCCCTATTTTTGACACCAGAATGGTCAAGCACATTCAAGTTGTTTTATTAGATCTTTGGTCACCGTTACATTATATCCTACAACGTATCTCAGGACAAAAACAGCAGGGGTTTTATTCCTCACCTTTTCCATTTATGCATCTCAGCAGGATAGGACAAGGGGAGATAGACAATTTAATGGAAAACCTTGTGACACAGATCAATTTCAAGACTTGTCACAGTCATTCTTAAGGGTGAAAGCAAAGATTAATTCAACCAAAGTGCTATATGAAATACATTGTTTTAACGGAATGCTCTTTCTATGCAGATAATTGCTTTCTTTTAAAAAAAGAGAGAATATTTTTTTTTTAAGTCTAACTCTCCCTCCCCCTTAAATTTGCTCTTTCACTCAATTTCTACATTAGTTCCTTCAAGTGAATAGAGGCCTGGGGAGGTATTACTGAACCCTGATCTCTTGCACTCTCTGGTGAATGCATGATGCGACTGGCATGACATGTTGTCAAGAGAATAATTTTGTGACTTGAGCCGCCATAATGCATCAGAGTTATGAGCTCAAACTGTGCTTCTGTATACATCAGTGCCTATGCACACGCATCCACGCACAAATGTTGTTGAAAGTTTTGTCCTAGTTCAGAATAAATAGGATTATTTTCTCATCGATGAGAAAATAAACAGAACGTTCACAGATTTTTAAAACATGGCATTTAGATTTATCCAAATACATTAAGTAGAGATATTCCTTGAGTTTGTTAATTTTTTTAAAAAAAATATGACGCTAACTTCTTTTTAAGAAGACAAATTACTATTAATTGCTATAACAATCATCTATCATGGTAGTTTTCTATAAAAAAAAAATTAAAAAAATAAATGAGTGTACCTAGTAAACCTGAACATGATAAATGAAGTATTTTATATGTTTGGGACCACAGAAAGAGTAAAGGATCAAAAAGGATAGAAAGCTGGAATGCAGAACTTTTACAAGAGAGTTAAGCAGAAGAAGGAATTTGCAATTTGCAATTCTTAATTTAATGAGTTTATATGCCGCCCAATCCCGGAGGACTCCGGGCGGCTTACAAATACGAAATGAAATAAAATGACACATAGGGGGAAAGAACAAAAACAGTTTAAAAAACACAACACTGTTAGACAAAGACAAAAGATTACAAGTTCATTCATTCATTTAATTTCATTTATTGAATTTCTAGGCCGCCCAATCCCGAAGGACTCCGGGCGGCTTACAGAAATGAAAAATTATTAAAAAAAGAATTAAAACAATGAGACACAACAAAGTTAAGAAAAAACACAACATACACCCAATCAGAGAGGGGCCAGACCTCAATCAAGAGGTCAACGGCCCCAGGCCTGCCGGAAAAGCCAGGTTTTAATAGCTTTGCAGAAGGCCATGAGAGTGGGTAGGGCCCGGATCTCTGGGGGCAGCTCATTCCATAGGGCCGGAGCAGACACAGAGAAGGCCCTACTCCTAGGTGTTGCCAGCTGGCATTGTCCTGCTGAAGGCACCCGGAGAAGGCCCATCCTGTGCGATCTTATTGGTCTAAGGGAGGTATGTGGCAGAAGATGGTCTTGCAGGTAAGTGTTGAAAGCCCTGGATAAGAAAGTAAAGTAGCTAGAAGTGCTAGTAGTATTTTTACCATCTGCTCCATTGAGAGTCAAGGGATAAGAAGAAATAGGAGGATCCTGCAAACTAGCAGAGAAAATTATGTCGCCAAGGAAGGTTTTATGTAGGACAAGAGTAGGCAAAGCTGTGGGACAGACTTAAATGTGCCATCAGCTTAGAATTGTTATGTTGGCATAAACAATCCATGTCTAATCCCTACTGAATTCCAGTAACCCTTATTTGGCATCCGTTTAGTGTTGAATTTTAGTTGACCAGATTCTTGTGTCTAGGCATGAATAAATCTGCTGCAAACTAGTCCTGATTCTTGGCCCTGACATTTTGATTCCTATACCATGACCGAGTGTGAGCATAAAGGACTGTGGGGCAGGCATGGGGGCACCTTACAAAAGTTGGGAAGGGGAATGATGCATTTAGCAAAAGCTATATGTGTGTGTATGTGTATGGGGGGTTAAACTAAATCAGAATCAGAAACAAGCCCAGGTTTTAATGAAGACGATGAGGATGGTTTGAAGACCTAAATGATAAACAGCCTGGGAAACCCAAGAAATTAGGTGCTGAAAATAAAAGCACAAATCAAACTTGTGAAAAGTTAAAATTGAATTCTTTAAAAAGAGATTTGCAAGGGTCAGTAGAATGCTCTCTAACCACCCAAGAAGCAAAATGAAGATGTAAATAGAAACATCTTACAATGGAAAAATATCGACTGGTAGCTAGATTCTGAAGGTAAAGATTCAGGAAAGCCGAAGTATAAGTATGTATAATCTTTATCGTCATTGTCCTTAAATACAACAAAATTGGTTGTAAGCTCAGTAAGAGTTGAAAATAGAGAAGAATAAAAGATACATATGTAGTAAGAGAGGATTTGGGGCTATGTTCAAAAAAAGACATGTCAAAGAGGCTGTTGATTTATTGCATAGTGAAATGTGGGCATCGTATCAATCAGGAATTGGATGAAGTCAGAACTGTCAATATTGTCTATTTTTTCTTACACAAAGACAATTGAGAAAAGTATAGTGTGCAGCATAGCCTTAGTAATGATATAGTAAAATCCTACTTTGCTCCTTTAATGCATTCAAGTCCCCAGAGCCAGATGAATTATACCCCAAAGTGTTGAAAAAACACAGCAGAGGTTACCTCAGAACCAATGAATTATTTGAAAATCATTCGGTATTTATTGCTGCTATAATTTTGTAAAGCTGCCCAGAGTCATCTGGAATGGCCTACAAATTCAATAAATAAATAAACAACCTCTCAGAGAACTGTTGAAGTGCCAGAAGACAATAACTGCCATCATTGCTCTGATATATTCCCAAAAACGAGTAGAAGGAACATTCAGAAAATTATAGCCATCCAGAATCTGAACTAGAAAAGGTACTAGAGTGTCAAGCTGAATAGCTGGAAACATTTGAAAAAATAATGCTACAATTAGTAGGATCTAGCAGGGATTGTCAAAAAACAACCTTAGACTACACTTAACTATTTTAGGACGTAGTGAGAAGCTTGATAGATTTAGGGAATGCTTTAGAACTAATATATCTCTCAGTAAAGTATTTGACAAAATAATCCTGATAATCTTTTGGACAAGGTGAGTAAACATAGCTAGACAGTACTATGGAGGAGCATTGTGATGGTTCACAAATGATTCTGCTTTTGAGGGAAGTATCAGCAGAGGTCTCTGAAGAGACTGTCCTTTGGCCAGTTCTTTGGACTAAATCCAAAGAATGCTGTTCAACTGCGGCATGTCTAAAGTCCATACCTGGACTGAGAAATCCAGGATTGGGAAGACCTATGAGAAAGACCACTAGTGGACCACCAGCTGATTACAAGCATATGGTATGTTGCAGCAATTTAAAAAGCCAACAAACGTTTGGGCTGCATGAATGGAAATACCGTGTCCACATTATGGGAGGTAACAATTGCAATTATTGGACTGTTCCATTATTGGAACATGTTCGCAGGAGGGCTACCAGGATGGTAAGGGGTTTGGCGGGCAAGCGCTACATGGAACAGTTGAAATTGCAGAGCTGTTTGAGCTTGTGAGAAATAACAGAAAACTGAGAACAGGTTAAGGGACCAATGGGATGAATAAAAAAAATAGGAGTTTGGGAATTAATATTAGGAGGACTAAAAGCTATGGAGCGGTGGAGCAGTCTGCTCAAGAAACCCAGGTGAGATGAGGGCAGAGGTGGGTTTCTACCAGTTCGCACCTATTCGGTAGAACCGGTTCATCAAATCTACCGAACCGGTTAGAAGAGGTTCCACCAGTGGACCCGGAAAGCAGGCCACACCTACAGAAGAGCTTCCAACAATTTTTGAAGCCCACCACTGGTCCTTGGATATGATTATTCTACACTATCATGCTCATATTTATAAAACTCAATTGCCTCTGTGAAAGGTAAGGATGACTACTGCGTTTGTGGTGCAATCAGAACATTGCGTACGTTGAAGTTGTTTTAACGCAAACCAAAGATGCCTTTTAAAAAACACGTTTACATCCTATTCTTATGCATGCCAGTGCTGTGTGTGAGGTAATTTAAGGTGGTTCTGACAAGTGTCGTCGGCATCTTCGTATCCGGTCACATGGGCGGCAAGCCACTCCCATCTGGTCACATGGGCGGCAAGCCACTCCCACAAAGGAGGCCACACCCACAGAGTAGGTTCGAACAATTTTTGAAACCCACCACTGGATGAAGGGTGGGGGCCTAGACGGCCTCTACCAGAGAGATTTTAGATTCTTGCATCAAGCAGGGAGATGGATTAGATGAACTAATAGGGTCCCCTTCTATAGTCCTGTGAAAAAGGAGAATGATAAAAATTCAGTTTCATCAAGGTAAAACCACGGTCCATGACATTTACTAAATAAGCAGTTTTACAGCTTATAGCCTATGATTTGTTTTGTTCATGATCTTTAAATTGTGCTGTGCTGTCCCTAATTAGCACTTTGATTGTTGAGGCGGGCTATTAAACCTACATAAACCTACAAAGAAAACATAAAATAGGATGGAACAGACATCCCCCAAACACGGTTTGATGGAAGACCCTATGTCTACAGGCAGCAAGAAAAAAAAAGCACAGATCCTGATTTTTTTTTAAAAAAAATAATTCTATGCAGTTCAGCTCTGTGAGTCTCACACCAGATGTAACCGCTACTGTATTAGGTTTAATGGATTTCCAGCAGAAATCTTTGCTTTGAAATGAATCCCTGATTGCAAATATGAATAAAGCTAACCAATTTTGGCACATTATATGAACAGCAACGATAGTAACTCCATCCAAAGAGTTTGGCAAGATTATTCCGATGCTTACGCTTTACCTAAAATATATGGTTGGCATTACTGGTATCTACGGGACTGTCTTCTGCCACATACCTCCCAGCGTCTGATAAGATCTCACAGGGTGGGCCTTCTCCGGGTGCCGTCAACTAGATAATATCATTTGGCAGCTCCTCGGGGGAGAGCCTCCTCTGTAGCTGCTCCGGCCCTATGGAACGATCTACCCCCAGAGATCCGGACCCTCCCCACTCTCGCGGCCTTCAAAAAGTCTATTAAGACCTGGCTTTTCCAGCAGGCCTGGGGCTGTTGACCTCCTGAATAAGGTCCAGTCCCACTACAGTTGAGTGAGTGTTGTGTTTTAACCTGCTTTGTCTTCTACGTTTTAAACTTTTTAGTACTTTTTAAATTGTCTTTTATGTAAGCCGCCCGGAGTCCTTCGGGATTGGGCGGCATATAAATTTATTAAACTTAAACTTAAACCTGATAGAAGTCCATTCATAGGTTCTGTTTATAGCTTAAAGAATGTATCATTGACTAACAGCTTGCAAGGGTTAATAAGTGTCATTGAAGAAGTATTATGGAAGCAGTACTTTCACATCATCTAGCGTAAACTTAAATACGGTCCTTTTTAAATGGATGAATTCAGCTTACAGCCATCAAGCTATAGCATTCTCCAGGCCCAAGATGTGCAGTTATATAGTGAGCCTTATATTGGCTCAGTACCCATCTCACATTAAGACGCAATTTCTTCCACTCATAATTATTGGATGGATAATCAATATCAGGTATGTTGAAATCTGCATTGCACCAAGCCAGAGTGTGTTTTCTTTGTTTCTGAGAAGCACTACAACCAGAGGTGCTATCCTACTGGTTTGGATCGGTTTGTCCGAAATCATGGGTAGCCCCGTTCACTTGCCCCAGCTCTATGGCATCCCATTTAGGCCTTTTTTTAGCCAAAGGCGCATGCGTGGAAGGCTGAGCGCATGAGTAGAGGTGGCACGTGTGAGCGAAGTGCACACACACTCACATTTGTGATCCGGTAGGGAAGATAAGTGAATACCATCCTTGGCTTGTATACCTAATTGTTGTGGCCCAGCAGGAGCCATTGGAGCTGCCACCAGACTCTGACAGCGAGGGTCCCTATGAGTCGGCTCTGGAGGATGTGGAGGGTCCTGGACAGGGTTCTGACTCCAAGCAGGGTGCAGAGAGGATGGTTGGCCACCAGGAGGCGTCTGAGCCTTGGGGAGGAGACAAGGGAGAGTAAGCCGGAAGCCAGTTGTGAGTTGTTCCTGGATGCACGCCGTCGAAGAACTAATAGGCGTCAGGAACAGTTGCGCAGTTACAGGAGGTAATTGCACTCAGCTGGTGGTCATTAGGCTCCTCTTCAGATTATAAAAAAGACTGCTTGTGACACGCCCTTCTTGCAGAAGTCAACGCTTTGACTGAAGAGAACGTAACTAACTTGGCAGGCTGGATTGCTGCCAAGGTTTGTCTGAATTGCTGCCAAGGTTTGTTGGACTTGCTGCCAAGGTCCTTATCTGTTTGTTTGCTTGGCTTTCAGCCACCGAGATTCTAGTCTTGTTATTAAAGGACATTCTGATTAAGCTCGCCTCGGCTTTCGTTACTGGACGGAGGAGGGGGGTCAGAACACCTAATCATTAAGGTTTTGTGGTGGAATCACAAAACAGCTAAACTGGAGGAAGAGTCAAAAAGAAGACTAGGTTTAGAATCGGTGCACTGCAATTAGCAGTATAGGCAAAACTTCCTCCAGAATCTTTGTAGCCTTATTTTGCCATTCCCAAGGGAATGCAACCAATACTGCTGCCAATCACCTCCACGCGAACAATTAGATCTCATCGATTAGGCCTCCTCCGAGTTCCATCTGCCGGTCAATGCCGACTGGCAACTACGCGGAGGAGAGCCTTCTCGGTGGCAGCTCCGACCCTATGGAACGATCTCCCCGTGGAGATTCGTACCCTCACCACCCTCCAGACCTTCCGCACAGCCCTCAGAATCTGGCTATCCCGTCAGGCCTGGGGTTAAAGACCGTAACCCACCCGAATGGTATGAATGTTGTGCTTTTAATTATGTACTGTTTTATGTGTTAAATGTTTGTTCCCCCCCCCCTTCGAGTTGTAAGCCGCCCTGAGTCCCCCCAGGGAAAAGGGCGGCATATAAATAAACTCTCAATCAATCAATCAATCAATCAATCAATAGCAATAGCAACCAGTCTGGCAGGATTCTTGTAACATGCGGGATCAGCAATAAAACTACTGCTGAGACTCTTCATGAGTGGTTCTGGCTGCTTCCACCTGGCAGGTTTGTGGGCTTGTGTCAAGCAACACAGGTTCACTTTGATGAAGCTGTCTGGCCATTTTGATTTGATATGATTTGCCAAACTGAACTGATTCACCTCAGCAAAACAACTCAAGGCAATGATGCAAGAGAAGACTTCTCTTAGCTTCTTCCTTTAAGGATTCACTGCTCCTAAAACTCCAGTCCTGCAGTGTTTCGGCACACAAAGCTTTCGATAAGGAGGCAAGACAAGAAGCAATAGATGAAAACTAATCAAGGAGAGAAGCAACCTAGAACCAAGGAGAAATTTCCTAACTGTGGGAGCAATTGACCAGTGGAACAACTTGCCTGCAGAAGTTGTGGGTGCCCCATTTATGGAAACTTTCAAGAAGAGACCGGACAGCTATTTGTCTGACATGGTATAGACTCTCTTGCTTGAGCATGGGGTTCGACTAGAGCCGAGGTGGCGCAGTGGTTAGGGTGCAGTACTGCAGGCCACTTCAGCTGACTGTTATCTGCAGTTCAGCGGTTCTAATCTCACCGGCTCAAGGTTGACTCAGCCTTCCATCCTTCTGAGGTGGGTGAAATGAGGACCCAGGCTGTGGGGGGCGATATGCTGACTCTGTAAACCGCTTAGAGAGGGCTGAGAGCCCTATGAAGCGGTATATAAGTCTAACTGCTATTGCTATTGCTAGATGATCTCTAACGTCCCTTTCAATTTTATTACTTTATGTTCTACAAGGCAGAGGCCTTTCCACAGCACCTGGGGGTATGCTGCACATTATCCACCTTGCTTTCTTTACAACAAACTCCGCACCTTTCCCAGCGGTGAGTGCCATGAGGATGCAATGCTTACCTCTTCCAAAGCTTCTGCTGGGCAATCTGGAGGAAGAAAAACGGTAGGTCTGTAAGCAAGGAAGGCTTGGCAGGTGGTTTGGGCCCATCCAGAGGATCGGTGAAAGCTGCCCGAACATGCTGGTGGCTGAAGCAGTTTGGCCTCTGCTGCAGAAAAATTCTCCTCTCTGCTTTTTCCTTTGGCATCCAATGCAGAGGGAAGGGAAGTCATGTGGCTACGTAATTACACTCATAGTGATGGGACCATATGGCTTCACAAAGTACTTTCGATGCAATGTTTGATCCATT
>NC_045544.1:3659900-3689900 GCF_009769535.1 Thamnophis elegans
CATCACCATCACCATCACCACCACCACCACCATCACCATCACCATCACCATCACCACCATCACCATCACCATCACCATCACCATCATCATCACCACCATCACCACCACCACCACCACCACCACCACCATCATCATCATCATCATCATCATCATCATCATCATCATCATCGCTTGTAGCTGTTGTTTTGATCCTTGTAGGTCGAGAGGTATATTTTTTGGAGATTGGTGACCATATAAATTCTTTAAATAAATAAACAGAAATCTAGGAAGAGCTCACAAAGTATCTTCTGATTGGTGGGAAGTAGTGGAAGCAACTGTTATCCCAAACAAGAGAGACCAGACTAAGAAATACTTACTTGCAACAGATCAAATAACAGGATCTTGCAAGCCTTAAGATGCTTCGCTGCCTCCTTACATTATATTTCTGTGAATTAGGGAGGGTCTTGTCTAAGACTTTAAAAAAAATAGTTTCTTGGTGGGGGCTCAAGCCTCACTTATCTGATCATTGATAGCAGCTTTCCTCCTTTCCGTCAATCCCACTCCCTAGGTCTTCTACACAGGTTTCACGGAAGTTATCTGCCCTTCAGCTCTCATATCCATACTCTGGCCTACTCTGGAAAGGCCTAGGACAATTTGGTACAGCTAACTCAGCAAGGCCAGCTCATCGCCATCTGCTCACCACTGCCAAGTCACCTCTGACAGCTTAGTGCTGCCAAGTCGCTTCAGGACAACTTCATTTAGACAACTTGCCATGGGGGCAACTCAGCTCAGGCGGCAGGAGGGAGAGCCAGGTGGGCAGGAGAGTGAGGCCAGGTGGGCAGGCAAACACAGAGCAGAAGTGGTGTTCCATTTTCACACCCACTACCACTGTTGCTGCCATCATGCTGAGCTCCAAGCCAAAGAGGGTGAGGAAGGGGGCAGCAGTGGTAGTTGGCAAGGGCGTCCCATTTTCACATACTCTCTGCTGCCACTGCTGCCTTCCCTCTTTGGCCCAGAACTCAATGCGGCAGCAGCAGTGGCAGCTTGTGAAAATGGCACACTCCCTATTTGTCCCCACCTCTCTGCTGCCACCCTACCCACCACCGCCACTGCCACAACCCCTAGCTTCTTCGTCTCAGAGCTCGAGGTTAGTGGCAGTGGCGGTTGTGGAATGAAGCCTCCAGCTGCTGCCACACCATGCTCTGTCCACTCACTCACCCACCTGGCCAGTGGTAGGTTTCAAAAAATTTTGGAACCTCTTCTGTAGGTGTGGCCTGCTTTCTGGGTCCACTGGTGGAACCTCTTCTCACCGGTTCGGTAGATTTGACGAACCGGTTCTACCGAATAGGTGCAAACTAATAGGAACCCACCTCTGCACCTGGCTCTCCCTCTGGCCAGCCACAGAGGCTGTGTGGAGTTGATCTTGGCAGCGGTGAGCATCTTGGAGCAGTGAGTAGGCCTGGGTGACTTGGTGGTGTGAGCTGGCCATGCCAACTTTTCTCATTCTACTGTAGAGGGCCCTGAGCTAAAATTACAGTAGTAAAGAAGGAAGAACCAGAAAAGAACGAATGCAGCTTTCTCCAAATTTATCAGGGAGTATCCTGTAAAGAAATTGTCAACATTTAAAATCTAAACCAACAATACCATCTGATTCACAACTACTATTCTTGCGGCCTTCTGGTCTTAAATACCCTGCAACCTAGGAGGCACAGAAATATACACTGGCCCACTGAGAGACATTTGCCTAAGTGTGGGGAGGAAGTTTTGATATCACCACAGAATGCTATTTTACGTGAGCTGATTTAACTGTCCTGGATCAAAAGGCAACACATAAATCAAATAAATGTAAGCATTAGACAAATAATGTTGTGGCTACTCTTCTGCCCAAGAATACACTTATCTGTATGCAGATCATAATTTCATGGTTGTGAACCAGCACACATGAGTTTAATTTTTTTTTCCTCCAGCAGGTGATTTAGTTCTGCATCGTATTCTGTCATCTCCTTGAAATAGACAATATTGAACATTGCAATCTTATTCATATCTACTTAGAAAAAAAATCTCCATGGCTTACTAAACAATTGTACGCAGAAACATGGATTTGAAGTACAAATGTGTTTATTCAGAGTAAATCATATTGAGATAAGTGAATGAGTGTCATGAATGAATGAATGAATAGCAGTAGACTTATATACCGCTTCATAGGGCTTTCAGCCCTCTCTAAGCGGTTTACAGAGAGTCAGCATATTGCCCCCAACAATCTGGGTCCTCATTTTACCCACCTCGGAAGGATGGAAGGCTGAGTCAACCCTGAGCCGGTGAGATTTGAACCGCTGAACTGCTGATCTAGCAGTAGCCTGCAGTGCTGCATTTAACCACTGCGCCACCTTGGCTCTTATGAATGAATGAATGAATGAATGAATGAATGAATGAATGAATGTCACATTAGTAACATTAAGCCAACCACAGAGCCTTGGAAGAAATAAAAAAAATATGGACAAAAATACTCCTAAAGGTAGAGTCATATAATAACTACAAAGAAGTGGTTCCCATAATCTGCTAAGCAAAAAATGTAATTTGTATTTCAAAAGTATTATTTAGTGGGGCGTTGTGAAACAGCCATATCAGTGGTGGGTTTCAAAAATCGTTCGAACCTACTCTGTGGGTGTGGCTTCCTTTGTGGGAGTGGCTTGCCACCCATGTGACCAGATGGGAGTGGCTTGCCACCCATGTGACCGGATATGAAGATGACGACGACACTTGTCAGAACCACCTTAAATTACCTCACACACAGCACTGGCATGCATAAGAATAGGATGTCAACTTGTTTTTTAAAAGGCATCTTTGGTTTGCGTTAAAACAACTTCAACACACGCAATGTTCTGATTGCACCACAAACGCAGTAGTCATCCTTGCCTTTCACAGAGGCACTGAGTTTTATAAATAGGAGCATGATAGTGTAGAATAATCATATCCAAGGACCGGTGGTGGGTTTCAAAAAAGTTTGGAACCTCTTCTGTAGGTATGGCCTGCTTTCTGGGTCCACTGGTGGAACCTCTTCTAACCGGTTCAGTAGATTTGATGAACCGGTTCTACCGAATAAGTGCAAACTGGTAGGAACCCACCTCTGAGCCATATTTATAGTAGCTGCAAACTCATGACATAAGTTAAATAATTTGTTGATTATACTCATTGCAACTGTCATAAATATGAGCCAGTTGCCAAGTGTCTCAATTTTATTAACATAACCAGGGGGATTAGCAATGGTTGTAAGTGTGAAAAATAGTCATGAGGCACTTTTTCAGTACCTTGTAACTTCAGTTACTAAATGAATGTTTGTAGGTTGAGGAGTATCTGTATTGAGCTCCCAGAAGTACGGAAATTATATAATTACTCTAAAGCACAAACATGTTTAGGGTTAAAGATATCTTTGGATGCCGAGGAACCAAAGTCACCTTTGAAAAGATCTTTGAATATGTCCCCTTTCTACTTCTAGAAATTCTGATTACTTGAATATTATCTTCCAAGCACTTCTGATTTTATGGCTTTAGGGAGAGCTTCCATTAAAAATTTATATAAATCATGCTTCCAGTTTCCTCCTGACTGCGATTAAGTTCCAAAGGATTGCAGTAGTAATGCTTCCTAATTTGTTGGAAAATTTCTTTGCATAGTTCCTGACAGATATATATATTATTTAAAAAAAACCACACACCATAAAAAAAATTGATGCAGTTACAAAGCATCCATGTATGCACAATGAGCAAGCACTGTGTGTGTGTGTGTGTGTGGGTGTGTGGGTGTGTGGTGTCAAAGTTAGAGTAGGCATATTCAGACATTATTTTTAAAATGGTTCATTGAATGTCTCATTCAAGCACCCCCAGCACTCCCCTCCTAGAGGAATGAAATATTTTGAGGACTATTTAAAAAAAGCAGAACAAAAGACTTCCAGCTTCAGAATGATGGGATTAAGAAGAATAGCAATAGCAATAGCAATAGCAGTTAGACTTATATACCACTTCATAGGGCTTTCAGCCCTATCTAAATGGTTTACAGAGTCAGCATATCGCCCCCAACAACAATCTGGGTCCTCATTTCACCCACCTCGGAAGGATGGAAGGCTGAGTCAACCCTGAGCCGGTGAGATTTGAACCGCTGAACTGCAGATAACAGTCAGCTGAAGTGGCCTGCAGTACTGCACCCTAACCACTGCGCCACCTCGGACAGGATCCTTCAGGACCACCACCATCTAGCAGAAGACACAGAGCCCACTGCATTGTACAATCTCCTAAGGGCGTTTCAAACATTGCACAACTCCCCTAACGGCATCTCTGAAACTTATAAAAATCCACGTACTTGTCAAACCGATTGGTCAGCTGCCCAGAACCACAAACCCACATATCATTCTGCTTCCTCATTAAACCATCTTTCCAATCAGCCTCCATGTTTCCAGCATCTTTCTCCCAGCTTGGAACTGAACCTGATAGATATTATTTCCAACAATTGGACGCTCCAGGTCACAGGTTAGGGATGGCTAACCTTTTTGTTGTCGTGTGCCAAAAGCCCACACCCATGTGCAATGTGCACGTGACCACCCCCTCCTGTGAGCCCCGCCCCCTGCTCCCCCTGCCTCCCTGTGCCTGCATGCAGGATCTCCCTGGACCCTGTTTTGGGCCTTTCAGGCTTCCCTGAAGCCTCCTGGACCAAAAACGGGGCACAGGGGATGTACTGCACCCCCCCTGCCTCCCGCACATGTATGCATGGAACCCTTACACATGCACATGTTGTGACTACTCTTCTGCCCAAAAACACACTTATTTGTATGCAGATCATAATTTTATGGGTGTGAGCCAGCACACATGAGTTCTAATTTTTCCCCCCAGCAGGTGATTTCGTTCTGCATTGAATTCTGTCAACTCCTTGAAATAGACTGCGTCTATTTGCAGACAACAACATGGGACACGCACATGCATTCACGTCTCCTTCATGCGCCCCACCTCCCACGCATGCGTGACAGAGACCCAAAAACCAGCTGGCTGTGGGAGGCATGTGCACATGTGGGGCTGGGCCTGGGCAACAACTCACCATGCCTGCAGAGAGGACTCCACGTGCTATAGATTCTCCATAGCGGTCATAGGTCTTCTTCAGGCTCTATATCTTGTCTACTAAATCTGGTTCCAAGCTAGCTGTGTCGGGAGCTGTCTTGAAAGGAAATGCTCCCCAAGATTTCCTTGGTCTTTACTTGGTTTCTCAAGAAAAGTCAATTGAAAATATGAATGTATATTATAAATTAATGGGAATTCTTTGTTCTAATTGTCGCTTTTTCTCCTTAGAGGTAGGTGATACTATAATACTTTAAAGACTCATTGTTATTTGATAGATAATTATGAATTTAAGGAAACAAGGGTTGTTACAAATGAAAGAATATTAATGGTAATTTGAACGTATAATGCTCAATGACAGCGAAATATCCAGTTATGTCTAATGTCAACCAGTGATGTTAATCCTAAGCTTAAGAATTGATGCACAAAAACTTGTAACCAAACGACATGCTCGATGAAACGGAGGAAAGTTGTTCTTTGTTCTTCTCTTGCTTTGTTTTGTATGTGTTGTTTTGTTTAAAAAGAATAAAAATATATTTTTTTAAAAAAAGAAAGAAAGCCAAGTGTCAATGATGCTTCCTTCCAGATTCATTAGCATCTCTCATATGTTTAGATTTTGTTATTGCAGAACATTAAACTCATTACCAACGGGTGCATTGATACTTCCCCGTAGAGCCGCTTTGATCTGTTCCTCTTCTCTTCCCAACCCATCCCACTGGCCTTCAGCTAAATGAAGACTTGGGCTTTTGTGAGTAGTGAGCAGAGGTGGGTTCCTACTGGTTTGCCCCAGTTCGGCAGAACTGGTTCGTCAAATCTACCGAACCGGTTAGAAGAGGTTCCACCAGTGGACCCGGAAAGCAGGCCACATTTACAGAAGAGGTTCCCAAAATTTTTAAAACCCACCACTGGTAGTGAGCAATGAATACAAAGGACGCTACACCAGCGGTGTCAAACTTGCGGCCTCACATTGTCGTCATGTGATGTATTGCGACTCCCCCTCCTTTGCCAAAATGGGGATGGGTGTGACGAGTGTGTGACGTATCTGGCCTGCGGGCTGCGTGTTTGACACCCCTGCATTACAGCAAGTGCTGAGGGTGGAAGGTTCACTAAGGAAGAGGAGGCCGTCTCAAGATGTTGGGGGGGGGTCTTTTGAAAAGGCAGTTCCAGATGGCCCCTTCTTCCTTCCGCTTTCCCGTTATTAAAGAAATAACATTAGGCAAGAAGGAATCCCCTTTTTGCAGAGAAAGAACACTGTGCCATGATTTGGTGTTCAGATTAATGTGTATTAATAATTGTATTGCAAAAATGTCTTTACTTTTCCTTGTTTCTTTTTCCCTTTATCAATTGTTTTCTTTCTTTCTACTGCAACGTGCTCTACATGGGGCAGCCCTTGAAGAGCATTCGGAGACTTCAGCTTGTCCAGAATGCAGCCTTGCGAGCGATCGTGGGTGCACCTCGGTACACCCACGTTACACCTATCCTCCGCGAGCTGCACTGGCTGCCTATTGGTCTCCGGATACCCTTCAAGATGCTAGTCGTCACTTATAAAGCCCTTCATGGTATTGGACCTGGGTACTTGAGAGACCGCCTGCTGCCAATTACCTCCAACAGACTGATTAGATCCCACAGATTAGGCCTCCTCCGAATTCCATCCACTGGCCAATGCCGACTGGCGACCACCCGGAGGAGGGCCTTCTCTGTGGCTGCTCCGGCCCTCTGGAACGAACTCCCAAAGCTTTCTGCAAAAGCTCCCAAGCTTTCCGCAAAGCCTTAAAAACCTGGCTGTTCCGACAGGCCTGGGGCTGATGAGTTCCCATCCCCGCTCGAATGGTGTAGCTGTTGATTGTTTTTAAAATTGTGGTGTTGTGTTGTCCGTTGTCTTTCTTTTTTTCTGTTTGTCCCCCCCCCCCCGACTTGGTTTGTGAGCCGCCCTGAGTCCCTCTGGGAATGGGGCGGCATAGAAATACAATAAAATCAAAATCGAAAATCGAAATCTTCCCACCCAGCGCCTGTTATAAGAGACTTCCTGATTTGAAGACTAAGGTTACTCAGATATTAAGATGGGGATTTTTTTCTCTCTGCTTATCCCCTTTTATCATTTTTTTGGCACCTCCCAAACTTGCAACTCTGCAAAAAAAAGTGAAGAAGAAAAAAAAAGAAAAGAAAAATAAAAAAAAATGGTGCCTAGGTATTTTCTAATGAGGGAAAGTCTTCCTGGAGCTCTCCATATTTCTAATTCATTGCTTGTTGCCAAAGCCTCAAATGTCAACTTCAGCTATTTGCATTATGCAGAGTATCCATAAGAGGAATTTGCCTTCATGAAGATTTCATGCCATTTGAGTAACATGGCAGACAGCCCATCTTCCAGAAGCTTCTGTTCCAAGATTCTGCACCTGGATTTTGCTCTGGCCACTTCCATCCCCCTAAAGTGTCCAGGATAAACCTGCTATAAATTACAAACGTCCATTCTAAACGTGCAGACTGTCTCCAGCTTATTAAAGGTTCAACTGTGTTATCACAACACCTTTTCCAGGAGCTGTCATTCTTGGTGTCATCTTCTTCAAGAATATTTGTCCTCCCTTCTGGTCAGGATATCTCCAATGTCTTCAGCAAGCCAAACTCCAGAAAAACAGCAATTGAAACATTTGGATTGCCCCTGGCTTTGCAAACATTACGCATGTTAATTATGCTATGCACCTGGACAGTCAGTGTTAGGAGTTATTTTTTCACCTCTCTCACACACATACGTGTGTGGGAAATACGCACATTCCATTAGTTCAGCCTGCAACATCTTTTCTGTCTCACTGTTATGAAGGAGGCTCCGTAGATTATTTGCATGCATTTTTTTTAACCTGGCCTACATCAGTGAGAATCTAGAGAGAATCCTCTCAGTGAAGCAAATCACAAGGCTAGTAAACAACCACAACTCATGAGCCATCACAATGAATGAGTATGGGGAAATAACATCCTACAGTACACCCCTAAATTCAATGGACAAATCCCAAAGATTTGAGTGAAGAGGTCTTAAATTTGGATTTTTGCACCTCCTACATAATATAAACCTAGATGATTATATTAAAAATGGCAGCATCCATCTACCCGCTGCTAATAGCTGTTATAAGGGAACACACTTTTTCTTGCTACACCGAAATCATAGACAATTATTGTACATTATTGAGTGTATGATAAGAGCCAAGGTGGCGCAGTGGTTAGAGTGCTGTACTGCAGGCCACTTCAGCTGACTGTTATCTGCAGTTCAGCGGTTCAAATCTCACCAGCTCAAGGTTGACTCAGCCTTCCATCCTTCTGGGGTGGGTAAAATGAGGACCCGGATTGTTGTTGGGGGCAATATGCTGACTCTGTAAACCGCTGAGAGAGGGCTGAAAGCCCAATGAAGCGGTATATAAGTCTAACTGCTATTGCTATTGCTATGATATAAATTAAACTTTGAGACAGATTTCTCAGTCAATTGAAGCAGAATAGGTTGGCTCTTCTTTCTCTCGCTTCATTCAGACTTGTTGGATACTGAACCAGAATTGGAACACAATAAACCAATTATTTATCCAGTATTTAGTATGTAATTAAATAACTATCTGTCAGATTTCTAACTTATCTTTCCACTCAGTTGTGATTAAAGCATAGAAACATGTACAGAGAATATTAATAAAACAAAATACAAAGAAACCACCGGCTCTCATCAAAAGAAGCAGTGAGAGTCCTATGTGTTAGCAACAGAAGAGAATATTCGTAGGGTTGAATTGTGGGGTTCTTGGTGCTCTCTGTGCTTGCTTGTTTTCTTGCAGATTTTCATTACCCAACTAGCCCTGATGATGTTACCTAGCTGGGTAATGAAACATCTGCAAGACAACAATCAAGCTCAGAAAGCACCAAGAACCCCACAATTCCGTCTGTCTGCTGAGCTATAAAAGGTTATATTAACCAATGTCCGTCGATTGAATAGAGGCAGCTGGTGGAATAGATTTCCCTTTCTTTCAATATCCAGCCTGGCATTGAACCTGGGATACATTTGAAGCCATTTGCAGGGAGGGCAAGAAGAGAAAATCCTTCTCGGATGCATATGTATGAAGAGATTTGCTGCTTAGAGTAGGCACATTTATTCCGTTATCTTTTCTATTCTTTTGTTTTCCGTATTTATGGCTCTTCAGAAACCCGTGAACCCTCTTTGATTCCAACTTTAACAACTGACAGAGGAGATGACTGAGACGCCAGAGGAAACCGGAGAGGTATCAATCACCTTATCTTGACTTGTCTCTGGTGCCTAAGATAAATTGCTTTAAACATCTTATTCGGGGTGCGCTTTCTCTTTTTTTTCTCTTTAAGCAGTGATTTAAGTTTGTTCATATTCAATTCATTCTACTCTGACCTCGGATGAGAGTCATTCTGACATTTTTGGTAGTATTTAGAAGAATCCATTAAGTGGGGGTGTCTCTCCTCTTGGGGCATTGAGATTGTGACTTAGACAGCCTAGCTCAGTGTTTCTCAACCTTGGCCACTTGAAGATGTCCGGACTTCAACTCCATCAGCCAGCATTCGCTGGCTGGGGAATTCTGGGAGTTGAAGTCCTGACATCTTCAAGTGGCCAAGGATGAGAAACACTGTCCTAGCTATTCAGATAATTCATCAATCATTCATAATTATAAGAAATGGACAGAGATCCAGAGAAAGACTTGGTCATTATGGAAGGGGGAAGCAAATTATATAGATATTAACAGTGTAATCTCTTAAGTGCCTTTGATGGTACTGTAAAATATTGATGGGACTATAGATTCAGTGTGTGTACATTGGAGACTGCTTACAGGAACAGACCAATTTAAAAGCCACACATACTTTTATTTTGTCTAAGATAGATTATCGGAAAGTGAAAGGCCTGGCTTTTAAAATATATCAGCAGGTAATGCAGTTCAGAAGATACTGGCCTTTCAACTCAAATGCTTTAGTCTTAACACTGACCGGATTCCATAGGCCATACCCTTTAAGCAGATCTCTGAGTAAATTGTCTTTCCATGAAGCCATGCCTGGAATGGCTTTGTGAGTTATGCTGAATGCATTTCTATGACCACATCTCTAATGGCATGTGTATTTTGTTGCTCTTTTACAAAATGAAAACAGAACAAAGACAAGTATGAGATTGAACAACTTTCTGTTGCATTGCATTGCAGTGCTGGTGCTGTGGAGAAATCTTTCTAGTAGTAGCACCTGCGTTTACGGAAAAGGAGGCAAGGGACTCATATTCTTAATTCTTTGATGAATTTTTAATATTTGGAAAGGGGGGGTGGAGAAATATTTGCATGGCGGCTATTCTTAGTAGAGGTGCTTTAGCAAAGCTTCAATGTTAGATAGCTTTTGTTATGCTGACCATTCCCTGCAGTGGTGGGTTTCAAAAATTGTTCGAACCTACTCTGTGGGTGTGGCCTCCTTTGTGGGAGTGGCTTGCCACCCATGTGACCAGATGGGAGTGGCTTGCCACCCATGTGACCGGATATGAAGATGCCGACGACACTTGTCAGAACCACCTTAAATTACCTCCCACACAGCACTGGCATGCATAAGGATATGATGTAAACTTGTTTTTTTTAAAGGCATCTTTGGTTTGCTTTAAAACAACTTCAACACACGCAATGTTCTGATTGCACCACAAACGCAGTAGTCATCCTTACCTTTCACAGAGGCACTGAGTTTTATAAATAGGAGCATGATAGTGTAGAATAATCATATCCAAGGACCAGTGGTGGGTTTCAAAAAAATTTTGGAAGCTCTTCTGTAGGTGTGGCCTGCTTTCCGGGTCCACTGGTGGAACCTCTTCTAACCGGTTCGGTAGATTTGACGAACCGGTTCCACCGAATAGGTGCGAACTGGTAGGAACCCACCTCTGATTCCCTGTCAGAAGACTCAAAGTTTGTTTATTTTTACTTAATGTCTACTTTTGTACTTCTGTTTCCCTTAGGAGACAGAGCAGTATGTATACAGTGGTCTCTCCTCTCACTTTATCACCGGAACCATCAGGTACATAGTTTGGATTGAGTTGAAAAAGAGTGTCTGGTCCAGTGGTGAAATGCTACCGGTTCGGACAGGTTCATCCGAAGTGGTAGCAAAAAAATATTAGCAGTTCGGGTGGATTGGTATTTCTGATGATCAGCTGTGACAAGCGATTTATATTACTTTAGAATCGTCAGATTTCCTGCTCTCTAGCTAATCTAAATCTTGTGGCATAGCAGATTCCCCACCCCTCATTGTTCTATTTACCTTCGCAGACTTGGAAGGCTTCAAAATGTTCCTTTTTTAGCGCTGCGTGGGCGTGCCTCAGGTGTGCAAAGCATGTGCTTGGTAGCAGACTCACCAAACCGGTAGAAGACTTCAGAGGCTTTCACCGCTGGTCTGATCCATAGCTACATGGTTGAGTAACCATGATGAGTAGAGAATGAAACCTTGGCCTCTCAGTTCCAGTCCAAACTTTAACTTGACATATCACCTTGGAACCCAAATTCCTTATCCACACTCTTGTGTACCTATCTCCTATTTGTATAAAATAGTTTGAAAGCTAGGTGTAGCCTTTCTCTTGGTGCTACCACTCTTCATCTCATCTACCATTGTGATCTTTTCCTTTATCAAAGTTCCGTTGTGTACGAGGATACCTTTCCCCCTCTTCTCTTGAGAAGAAGATGGAGCTCTTGAGAAAACCTTTGTTGCTAAAAGAAATAAAGCTTGACTTGAGTTCAGTTTAAATTGGGAACAGGTCTGTACGCTGACCATCTCAAATGGTTGGTTATCATAAACAAAAAGGACAGGACTTGCCTAATGGGGATTCTGGTGAGGAATTATTGAGGAAAACTAATGGGAAACCAGAATTTTTTATCCCACTTCTCTTCCCTCCCTTCTTCCCTTCCCAATGCACTGTACACTGTGTAAAGCAAAAATGCTGTGGCCTAGTGAGACCCTAAAAAGGGAAAGAGGTAGCTTGATTCAAATCTCTGTACCAGTCATATAACTATAAAGTCTGTTTTTTCATCATAAGTGATGTGTAAATTCAGATTCTGAGAATCTCGTTTGTATAAACAAAATGTTTTTTTAATCATATCTAGCAAACCTAATAGAAACGAAATTGAACATTGCAGGAAAACTACAGTAAAAAAAAAACAAAAACAACCAATCCTGTTTGTGGAGGCATTTCAATCGTTGGTCTTCTGACAGAGATCCAAATACCAGAGAATATCTGTTGGGAGTCATCATTAGACTGAGGTGAGGTGGAGAAATGCCTTTTTTTCATATTGTTTTGATAGGCCATCTTTTTTTTTTACACAGAATCCAGCGTGGGGGAAAATAGGTGAGTCTAAAAATAGGGTGTAGCAAGGCATTGAGGGACTTTACTTCCTTGGATTAATACCTTCTGACCAGTGGTGGGTTTCAAATTTTTTTAGAACCTCTTCTGTAGATGTGGCGGTGTTTTGTGGGAGTGGCTTGCCAGCCATGTGACCAGGTGGGAGTGGCTTGGCAGTCATGTGACCGGGTGGGCGTGGCCAACTTGTAAAACGTGGTGAAACTCACTTAACAACGCTCTTGCTTAGCAACCAAAATGTTGGCTCGGAAACTCTGGCATTTGAAGCACGCAAGTCTTAAAGCTGTCAAGTTACAAGACCCTTGCACCCCTAACCCTTTAGGAAAAAAAAACCCTCAGGGGTGTTCAAACTTGACAACTTTAAGACTTGTGGACTTCAACTCCCAGAATTCCTCCTCCAGTCATGTTGGCTCAGGAACTCTGGCATTGAAGTGTGCAAGTCTTAAAGCTGTCAAGTTACAAGACCCTTGGCACCCCTAACCCTTTAGAAAAAAAAAACCCAGGGGTGTTCAAACTTGACAGCTTTAAGACTTGTGGACTTCAACTCCCAGAATTCCTCCTCTCATTCTTCATCTTGATGATGTGCGGACGGGTTGGGGGAGGGAGCTGGAACCGGTTCTAATTGGCACTGTAGAAGTGGCATGAACCCACCCCTGCTTCTGACCCACAGTAGAATGCCTTACTGTCAGAGCTAGTATTTCCCCACAAACATCCCCACATCTTTTATCCAGCTGATAGAATTCCAGAACACTCATTGCATTCTAAGCCCCCTCAGATGTTAATCCAGCTGTGAGATTAGATCTTTTGAGTGTGCATCTGTAGTCTATCAGAAAGTGATAGAGCCGAGGTGGCGCAGTGATTAGGGTGCAGTACTGCAGGCCACTTCAGATGACTGTTACCTGCAGTTCGGCGGTTCAAATCTCACCGGCTCAAGGTTGACTCAGCCTTCCATCCTTCCAAGGTGGGTAAAGTGAGGACCCAGATTGTTGGGGGCAAGAGACTGACTCTGTAAACTGCTTAGAGAGGGCTGTAAAGCACTGTGAAGTGGTATATAAGAGCTATTGGTAAGTGGGGAAGGAAGGAAGGAAGGAAGGAAGGAAGGAAGGAAGGAAGGAAGGAAGGAAGGAAGGAAGGAAGGAGCCGAGGTGGCGCAGTGGTTAGGGTGCAGTACTGCAGGCCACTTCAGATGACTGTTACCTGCAGTTCAGCGGTTCAAATCTCACCGGCTCAGGGTTGACTCAGCCTTCCATCCTTCCGAGGTGGGTAAAATGAGGACCCGGATTGTTGGGGGCAATATGCTGACTCTGTAAACTGCTTAGAGAGGGCTGAAAGCCCTATGAAGCGGTATATAAGTCTAACTGCTATTGCTATTGCTAAAGTAGGGCTTAAATGAAATGCCCCATAGTCCATAAGGACAAGAGGGGATCCTGGGGGGGGGGGGGTTATTTAGTTAGCTGAGAGGCCAGGAAATTTTTGAAAACTTTCCTTTGGGTTTTTAAATGAGAAAGAGCCTAGGGCTCAATGACTGCAATGTATTAATTTTTACTACAACTTTAGATTGTATATTTAATGTAAAAATCTGAATAATGAAGATTGAACAGATTTAACTTACATCCAAAAGATAATCAGCGTTTCTAATGCATTGTTTAATTTTTAGCTATCCTGTTCATAATAAGCCTATTTTGTTCCATTCTTTGAAAAAAAAACCCCAGCATTTGATAGCTAAAAGGAATGAGCGGTTAGGGACGATGTTGGTGTCTTTCCTTCTTCCTTAATAAATGACTTTCTCTCCCGCCCTCCCTCCCCTCCCTCACCCACAATATTTTCTCCTCATAAACCTGTACAAAGCTTTCCTAGTAATTTCTACCCATTCTAGGAAATGAAGAGGTGGAAATGTTATCTCTGTTGAATAAAAGACTTGGCAGCGATCTTCCAAGGGGAAAAAAAAATACACACTTTAGTATTATACTTCTTTCAATATCATTGACCCGAGTTCTATGCATTAAATTCAGGAAACCTGCAGGGTGTCTGGAAACAGTCCAATGCCTGATGTAGCAGAAAGTAAGGCAATCACTTTTTCTCTGCTCAGAAAGCCGGTCTATTCCATAAGGAGGTGCCTTGATAAAAAAAAGAAATCACAATCTTTTAAAACTTGTCATAGTTAGCAAAGATTGTGATCACCCGATCAAGGGAGTTAAACAGACCAAAATAAGAGAGGAGAATGTTCAGGCTGTGGATGAACCAAACAGCGCACCTCACCTCCTGAAATCTCTGATGCTTTCAGTTAGTGTCAACAAAATGGGGCTTAATCTGAAACCTGTTTGAGGTTTTTCACTTGATAGCCCCATTAACGTCATTTTTGTTTCAAAACAATCACATTGAGGTCTGCCACAGAATATCCTGGGAAGCTGAAATACATTACTTTGTCCTCATTTTGAGCCCCAATGTCAAACTTCTATCCATTAATTATTTTGGATAAAGTTTATTCTGTTTGTCCTATGTAGAATCCAGAGAGGTATTTCTGGCAGATGATGGCGTACATACAGGAAGGAGTGATGGAGCCTTTGATGTTGCTGTTGGTGCAAATTTAGAGGCAAGATAGACATGTGATTTTACTGTAGTGTCTGCTTCTCAGGTTGGCATCGCTGTATAGCTGTTTCTTGCTGCTTGGGAGAATCTGTTTCAGGCTGAATAGTTTATCTATATGTGAATATGGGCCTGATACCCAGTAGCTGGGAAAGTCCAATGCTCTAAACTGTAGCTCATTAATATGTTTACATGATTTGAGTTGTGAGCTGTAGGTGATAATCAGTGGGGTTCTCTTGTGCTGTTTCTGTGGTCGATCTTTTAATAGACTCCCTCCAGGAATTGAGCTGATTCTATTGATTTGCCTATTGATCTCATTGGATGGGTAGTTGAGGTTTCTGAATGCCTGGCTTAATTCCATCAGTTGAGCAGTTCTGTCATGTGGGCCAGAACAAAAGTGGTTGTAGCATAGAGCTACATATAGACAATGGGTTTTGGTAGGTGTGTTCTGAATGGAAGGGAGCCGAGGTGG
Organism: Thamnophis elegans; assembly: GCF_009769535.1. Taxonomy (NCBI): domain Eukaryota; kingdom Metazoa; phylum Chordata; class Lepidosauria; order Squamata; family Natricidae; genus Thamnophis; species Thamnophis elegans. The sequence continues at coordinate 3,675,391 of NC_045544.1, forward strand.
CGCAGTGGTTAAATGAAGCACTGCAGGCTACTTCAGCTGACTGCAGTTCTGCAGTTCGGCTGTTCAAATCTCACCGGCTCAAAGGTTGACTCAGCCTTCCATCCTTCCGAGGTGGGTGAAATGAGGACCCAGACCGTGGGGGCGATATGCTGACTCTGTAAACCGCTTAGAGAGGGCTGAAAGCCCTATGAAGCGGTATATAAGTCTAACTGCTATTGCTATTGCTATTGCTATTGCTATTGCCTGTGTAATATGGCATTTATTGGTCCAGTATATAGTTTTATAGTGTCATTAAGAAAGCAGGCTTCTGTTGAGAAGTCTAGGCCAGGGGTGGGCAACTATAAACAAAAAGGTCCTAACCAGAAGCCCCCCATTCAATTCTGGAGCCAACCAGAAGTCCGGTTCCCCCACCTCCTAGTGCGGCATCCTTTTTCCTCCCTACCTATCCTAACCGAAAGCCCTATCAATTGTGGAGCCAACTGGCGACAGGGAGCCACAGCAGGGGATGAAAGAGCCACATGCAGCTCCAGAACCACGGGTTGCCGACCCCTGGTCTAGGCTGAGATCAATAGTGGGGTTGAAATCATGATGGAGACTCACTTCCATAGGTCGAGATGTTGAAAATGTCATTAATGAATCTCAGCTAAGGAGAGACTTTAGGGAGAAAGAGTTTTTTAAAAAGTGTGGTTCTTAAGCCTTTTCACTTCCACATCTTGAATGCACCCTGAACACTTTTTTGAAACTCAGAAAGGATTCTTGAGCTGATATATTCCATCTGATTCAGCTCTGTTAAAGTGCATTGTATAACTTAGATATTTCTCAGCGAGTGGCATCACCTATCTCACCTTGGCTGATCTCAAAAAAGCTAAGCAAGTTGGACTAAGTTTATACTGGGATGGGAGACCAAAAAGAAATGGCTATGAATTAGACTCGGAAGTGGGGGGAAATATATCCCAGAAGAAGACAATGACAGCTCCCTTCTGTATTATTGCCAAGTAAACTACATGCATAGCGTGAACCATTCTCATGAATTAGATAAAGATCTACCTTTGAAAAACCCGCAGGTACTTCAGTTGGTAGAAAATCTAGCTTCCAAGAATTTAATTGGTGCAGTCAGACAAAATTATCTTACGCTGCTTCTGAACAACCTGCTTTCACTGACAATTTCTTTCTTTCTTTGCCCGGAGCAAAGTTTGTGGAATCAATCAATGCATATAAAATTCAAAGTTTGATTCACCACCACCAATTACATTATTTGTGATTCCAAAAGTCAGTTCTAAAGGTCATGTTATGATTTTGGAAATATATGACCTTGAAAGCCCCATGGAAGTTTGAATTAGGGATATATTTCAAAGCCTGGGACAGTCTTTCCCTCATAAATATTTTTAAATTGGTATCATTTTTCCTTCGCATCTGTGTTTCATTAGTTTCCTAAATAAAAAGAGTATCCAGAGCCCTGACAGTAAGATAAAATAAATTTGAAGAAAGCCTTTGTGTGATGAGTTTTACAGGTATGAATTATGTGGCACCTTTTCCCTGTGGATGCTATGCAAAAAATAAAAAATAAAAATCCTTCCAGCTAGTGGAATGCCATGTTATATTTGCAGCAACACTCAAATAAAATGGACTTGCCTTTAATAAACATTAATATCCATCAAAACAGTTCCTTAGTTTATCAAGTTCATTATGGGTCATTGAATATAAGCATAGTATTGTTATATCCAATTACAATCAGAAGTTCCTTCCCTAGATAAAGTAGGATAAATAGAGTCATCTTGGCAGCTTAAAAATTAAGTATTTCCCCGAAAATAAAACAGGGTCTTATTTTCTTTTGATCCTTGAAATAAGCCCTTGGCCTTATTTTTGGGGAGGTCTTATTACTTTTGAGGTGCAGGAGGCAGCGAGCATGGTCACCTCATGGCTGCTGCTGTGTTGCAATATTTTCAAGGAGGGCTTATTTTTTGGGGCGGGCTTATTTTAGCACATGCACTCAAAAAAAACCCCGATTGGGCTTATTATCCAGGGAGGTCTTATTTTCGGGGAAACAGGGTAAGTAAGTATTGTTATAGCTAATTACAATCAGGACTTCCTTCCCTAGCTAAAATAGGATAAATAGTGTCACCTGGTAGGGAAAATGGGCGGCATAAAAATTAAGTAAATAATTAAGTACGGTAAGTAAGTAAGTGCTGGGTTTAAGAAGCAGGAAATCTAGAAGTAAACTAATACAGTCACCCTATTTAAAGCTCTGGGGAAAAGCCAGGTTAGCCCAGTTCAGCTTCAAGTTGCAAGTTGGCCACCAAAAATGTTGTAGAGCCGAGGTGGCACAGCGGTTAAATGCAGCACTACAGGCTACTTCAGCTGACTGCAGTTCTGCAGTTCGGCTGTTCAAATCTCACCGGCTCACGGTTGACTCAGCCTTTCATCCTTCCAAGGTGGGTAAAATGAGGACCCGGATTGTTGTTGGGGGCAATATGCTGACTCTATAAACCGCTTAGAGCAGGCTGAAAGCCCTATGAAGCGGTATATAAGTCTAACTGCTATTGCTATTGCTGTTAGAAATATTGGCTGGAGAGGGATAGGAGATGCATAGAACAGGGAATAAATGTTGATTTCTGGCTGGTGCCCTTTCAACTCAGAGTAGCCAGCACAGACAACTCAATCGCACTAAGCCAAGGAGAAAAAAAGAATTCCTTGGGTGAAAAATCTGTCTCTGTTTACCGGTAGATGATTCTCATCATAACAACTTCCTTTTGTTTGAGACTGGCTGTTTGGGTTTGCTGAATTCATAGGTTTTTTTCCGCTTAGCACTGCATTTATGCTATGCTTAAACACACAATGTATTGGATGTGATTTATGCCGTTTCCTGTGCGATTCTAAGCCACCTTTTGCCTTTTGTATATTACATAACAAAAATGTGTTTCTAATTACACCCATGAAATTGTTGCCACGTTCTGATTCTTGTGCTCGAGAGCCATCCGCTAGTTCCCCTTTCCCCACCATTTGTCAGGCACAGCCCTTCCCGATACACAGGTCCTCCTTTCAATCTCTCCGTCTGGAATCCGACTCAGCAGTTTACCATCGAAGGTCTGCTCTCTCGACAAATTTCATCAAATTCTGCCTCCAAATTGCTTTCCCCCCCAAGGAGTGTAGCTCAAAAAGTCCTGCATCAATTTTGATGAAATTGATGAGACTTGATGTCTCCGGCATTCTTGAAATGAGAAGGGGAGGAAAAATCTTCTATTATAAGGAACCTTATCTGAATTGGGTTTACACGAGATAGATTGATTCTCCATTGGGCCTCCAAGCCTCCTCTTATTAACTGAAAACACTTCTGTTCTGTTATGGAGTTCTTTTTCAAATGTATGCCAATGCACGACACAGTTGAGGATGCCTAAAATCTCTAGATGTGGGTGGTCCACTCAGGAGGTAGTCCTGTGTGGACCATCCATACCCCCTCAGTCATTATTAACCCCATGCCTCATTTTAAGAAGATACTTGGGGGTTCTGTGCAGATATTCCTCACTCAACAACCATTTGTTCAAAGCTGAATATATATAGTCCATATATATATATATATATATATATATATATATATATATATATAGATAGATAGATAGATAGATAGATAGATAGATAGATAGATAGATAGATATAGATATAGATATAGATATAGATATAGATATAGATATAGATATAGATATAGATATAGATATAGATAGATAGATAGATAGATAGATAGATAGATAGATAGATAGATAGATAGATAGATAGTCCATATATATATATAGAGAGAGAGATATAGTCCATATATATATATTTGGGCATACCAGGGGTTGTGACTTTAAATATATACCTCTCACCCTGGCCTGGCTGATAAGGAGTCGAGCTCTGTAGCTCAATGGTTAACACATCTGCCTAAGAGGCAATAGAGCACAGGTTCGATTCCCAACAAGGGTGTGGCTAGCTAGCTTGAAATAGATCTATACTAGTCTCCCTTTATTTATTTATCAGCATAAATATAACAAATGTAACAAAAATGCAACAGTAAAAAAATATTGGGTTTCTGTCTGGATGGTCTCTTGTGACGAGCCGAAGACAGAGAGTGGAAGTGTGACCTTCCTCCCATATTTGGGCATACCAGGGGTTGTGACTTTAAATATATACCTCTCACCCTGGCTGGCTGATAAGGAGTCGAGCTCTGTAGCTCAATGGTTAACACATCTGCCTAAGATGCAATAGAGCACAGGTTCAATTCCCAGTAAGGATATGGCTAGCTGATGAGAGCTAAATAGCTTGAAATAGATCTATACTAGTCTCCCTTTATTTATTTATCAGCATAAATATAACATACATACATACATACATACATACATACATACATCATACATACATACATACATACATACATACATACATACATACATACATACATACACATATATATATATATATATATATATATATATATATATATATATATATATATATATATTTCAAAAGAGAATTACAACTGGACCTTGAAGTTGTGACTGATTTTAACTTTTAGAGTAGCATTTCTCGTCTTTTTTGACAACGACACCTTCTTTTGGAAATGACTGCAGTGCCAAAGTACTTTTTTTTCTCCCCTTCCTGCTGACTCAGGAAGGCTTCATGCGACTCTTCCATTCAGTTTGTGCAGTGCTTATTTCTGGCATCTTTGATTTCCCCCCCCCCCCCACTTTTTTTAACAAAAGGGACAAGGGAACTTTTTTAAAATAAATAAATAAATCCTCGTCCCAGTTGACAATGAAGGTATGTTATATTTTTAGTAAGGTTCGACCCCTTCCCCCCGTCAAAGCTCCTTCAAAGAGCTAACTCTTCTAGTGCTAAATCTTGATTGGATGGTCAAATCAGCACCCGGATCCCTTACTTTAGATCAGTCTTTATTCCACCCTCATCCGATTTAGAGTGTCAATGTGCACTTGGTAAACAATCACTTGGGTTTTGGCAGCCCCACTGACTTTATTTCTGTTTGTTGTTGTCCTGTCCATTTGGCTCCTTCTTCACAAATTCTTTCCCCCCATTTGTGTGGTTTCTGTAACGATTACAACAGAAGATACAATAGAAGCCTGTCTTCTGATGACTGCAATGTTTCCCATCCAAATGGCATATACGTTTCAGGTGCGGAAACTCTTCCACTGAGGCATCAGATCTGCCAGATTAAATAGAAGATCCCGGTTTTAAAAGCAAGCGACAGACATCCGGTACAATTTGTTTGCCTTTATTCGTCTTATTGCACCGTGTTCATGTCGGTGACTTTCAAATCATTGCAAAATCTCTACGCCTCCCTACAGAAACTTCCCTGGATACGTCACCTCCTATTACCTCGCTAAGCAACACAGTGTAATAATTCTTGTCAGTTTTTAGAAATTCAGGGTGTTGCTCTTGGTTTCCTAGCAGTGGTGGGTTTCAAAATTTTTTAGAACCTCTTCTGTGGGTGTCGCCTGTTTTGTGGGAGTGGCTTGGCAGTCATGTGACTGGGTGGGAGTGGCTTGGCAGTCGTGTGACCGGGTGGGCATGGCCAAATGTGGTGAAACTCACTTAAAAGCACTCTTGCTTAGCAACCAAAATTTTGGGCTCAATTGTGGTCACAAGTTTTTCTCTTTCTTTCTTTCTTTCTTTCTTTCTTTCTTTCTTTCTTTCTTTCTTCCTTCCTTCCTTCCTTCCTTCCTTCCTTCCTTCCTTTCCTTCTTCCTTTCATCTCTCTCTCCCTTTCTTTCTTTCTTTCTTTCTTTCTCTTTTTCTTTCTGTCTCTCTGTCTCTGCCACTGTCTCTGTCTCTGTCTCTCTCTTTGTGGCTCTTTGTCTCTCTCTCTCCCTCCCTATCTCTCTGTCTCTCTGTGTCATTCTCTCTGCATGTCTGTCTCTCTCTCTCTCTCTCTGTATCTCTCTTTCTCTCACAGATAAGCTTGGGCAGCAAACCGGTACAGATAAGCCGTGGCAGCAATCCAGCCTGCCAAGCTCACAATTCTATTCTCCAACATTAGTTCCTGCATTGACTTCTGCAAGAGTCCTTTTTATAGTCTGGAGAGGAGCCTAATGACCACCAGCTGAATGCAATTACCTCCTGTACTTGCGCAACTGTTCCTGACGCCTATTAGCTCTTCGGTGCCAGGCATCCAGAAACAACTTACTACTGGCGCCTGGATCACTCTCCCTTGTCTCCTCCCCACTGGTCCAAGGCTCAGGCCCCACCTGGTGGCCAACCAGTCTCTCTATGCCCTGCTCGGAGTCGGAACCCTGTCCAGGGTCCTCCACATCCTCCAGAGCCAACTCATAGGGCCCCTCGCTTTTGAGGGTGGTGGCAGCTCCAACGGCTCCTGCTGGGCCACAACAGATTAGTAACACAGTTGTTAAATGAATCTGGCCTTACCATTGACTTTCTTTGTCAGAAGGTAACAAAGGGTGATCACATGACCCTGGGACTCTGCTACCATCATAAATACATGCCAGTTGCCAACTGTCTGAATTTTGATCACGTGACCGTGGGGATGCTTCAGCAGTTGTCATGGGAAAAATGGTCATCAGTCACTTTTCTCAGTGCGGTTGTAACTTTGAATGGTCACTAAATGAATAGCTGTAAATCCAGGACTGCCTGTATTGTACATGCCTCTTTGAGCTCAGAACAACAGGCAGGGTGTAGATCAGGGGTGGGTTCCTGGCAGTTCTAACCTCTTCTATAGAAGAGGTTCCACAAATCTACCGTGCCATTTAGAACCAGTTCCAGCTCCCTCCCCCCACCCATCCATGCATCATCAAGATGAAGAGCGAGAGGAGGAATTCTGGGAGTTGAAGTCCACAAGTCTTAAAGCTGTCAAGTTTGAACACCCCTGGGTTTTTTTCTAAAGGGTTAGGGTGCAAGGGTCTTGTAACTTGACAGCTTTAAGACTTGCATGCTTCAAATGCCAGAGTTTCTGAGCCAACATTTTGGTTGCTAAGCAAGAGCGTTGTTAAGTGAGTTTCACCACATTTTACAAGTTGGCCATGCCCATCCAGTTACATGGCTGGCAAGCCACTCCTACCCGATCACATGGCCAGTAAGCCACTCCCACCCAGTCACATGGCTGGCAAGCCACTCCCACAAAGCAGGCCACACCTACAGAAGAGGTTCTAAAAAAATTTGAAACTCACCGCTGGTGTAGATGTAACCAATAAATCAATAAAACAGCCTTTTCATGGGCCCAGGATCACCTATTGTTTATTCCTTATTGGCCACAAGCATATCTGAGAAAAAAAAACCCTCATTTATCCCAATTTTCCATGTGAAGTTTTTGAGAAAATCTTCTGTAGCTTGTGCATCGCTTCTTGGTGAGGACATGGAAACTTAACTTCTGATATGGCAGGGGTTTCATTCACTTGGGGTCTATATTCCAAGTGCATAAAACTCCCGCCATAACAGAAGTTTAGTTTCAATATATATATATATTGGTCTTCCTAACGTCTTGACCATTTGAATGCATTGCTTTTCTTTCATATCCTTCTTTGAGATTTATGTAATTGAGAAATGACATATAATTTTTTTAATAATAATAAATACATCTTTCCTCGAAGAAATGAATTGGCGAAATGAAATGAGCGGGCACTCAATCATCACTATACTTTAATTTAATGCTCATAGAAGCAGAGCAGAAATGAATGGGCCTTTCCTTTTTCCCTTTTTCTTTTTCACGTCAAGGAATGGTTTGCAGACTTACCAAAGAGCAGTACGAATCCTCAAGTCTACCAGTCAGCATCTTCCTCTGAGTTTTCCTTCTGAGATATTTGAGAACAAGGTAGCTTACCTGTTCATCTGTTTTGCTTTACGGATAATAGCTTTGAATTTGAAAGAAACTACTATATGTTAGTCCTCCATTTCAGGGCTGAACCAAGAGATGAAGAAGAAGCCTTGAACTTCAGTGGATGTTCTTGGTCATCCAGATCCTAGTAGTCTCAAAGGTGCTTTTTTTTCCCTTCAAAAGGAACCAATTGCATCACGATTCAAGTGACCCTGAGGCAGAGGTAGGTTCCTACCAGTTGACACCTATTCGGTAGAACCGGTTCGTCAAATCTACCGAACCAGTTAGAAGAGGTTCCACCAGTGGACCCGGAAAGCAGGCCACACCTACAGAAGAGGTTCCAACAATTTTTTGAAACCCACCACTGGTCCTTGGATATGATTATTCTATTCTATCACATTGATGTGATGCATGCTTCATAATAATAAGTATCTTTCTACCATTGTATTATGTGAGAATGAGGGCTTTATACTATGCTAGATTTGTTAGACATGGTTGAAATGACAATGAAAGCTTCCTATGCCATGTTTTATCTTCAAAACAAATCTGTAAGGAAGATTAAAGACAATTTCTTAGGGGTTTTTTTTTAAAAAAAAACTTTTAGGAAACAGTGCTTTCACACTGTACTTTCCAACTGGAGAACGAGGGGAACCTTTTAAGACCAGAATGCTTCACTCTCATATTTTAGAGCAAATTCTATTTAGCTTGGTGGTATTCGGTTGTTCACATAATTTATGATTTGCATTATAATTTAAGGGGCTCAAGTCTATTCACCTTGCAATGTTATGTAGCAAATCCACAGTTATGCAAATATGTACATTCTGCAATGGTCGTAAGTGTGAAAAACAGCCATTAGTCACTTTTTTCAGAGCCATTGTAACTTTGAACGGTTACTAACTGAACTCTTATAAGTCAAAGATTTTTACAAAAATACAAAAAGCTGCTTTGCTTGCAAAAAGCTGCCCTAAATACCAATCATTAGATTAGAAATACCTGCCACCTAGAGTTACAAATCAGTCAGGGTGCCAGAGCACCTTGAGGAATTAAAATAATTAAAATGCAGTTATTTCTTCCAGAAACCAGTTCTCCGAACTGCTTAGAAAGTTAACAACTGGTTCTAGCGAATAGGCGCGAACACATTGAATTCCATCACTGCGGTTCACTCCACCATGATAATTTTTAGATTTTTTTTTAGATATTTTATTAATATTTATAGGCCGCCCTTTTCCCCGAGGGGACTCAGGGCGGCTTACATAAAATAGGGAGGGGGGGTATAAACAATAAACATAAAACAATACATAAGAGTAAAATAGTATACAACATTCATTCTTCATTCGGGTGGGGACAGATTGTGATCTTATCCCCAGGCCTGACGGGATAGCCAGGTCTTAAGGGCTGTGTGGAAGGTCTGGACGGTGGTGAGGGTATGAATCTCCATGGGGAGATCGTTCCAAAGGGTCGGAGCTACTACTGAAAAGGCTCTCCTCCGTGTAGTTGCCAGTCGGCACTGACTGGCAGATGGTATTCGGAGGAGGCCCAGTCTATGTGATCTTATAGGTCGCAGGGAGGTAATTGGCAGGAGGCGGTCTCTCAAGTACGCAGATCCACTACCATGGAGGGCTTTATGGGTGGTAAGTAGCACCTTGAAGCGCACCCGGAGATCAACAGGTAGCCAGCGCAGCTCGCGGAGGATAGGTGTTATGTGGGCGAACCGCGGTGCGCCCACAATCACTCGCGCGGCCGCATTCTGGACTAGCTGAAGTCGCCGGATGCTCTTCAAGGGCCAGCCCCATGTAGAGCACATTGCAGTATTCCAGCCTAGAGGTCACAAGGCCCGAGTGACTGTTGTGAGAGCCTCCCGGTTCAGGTAGGGTCGCAACTGGCGTACCAGGCGAACCTGGGCAAATGCCCCCCTGGTCACAGCCGTCAGATGGTGGTCGAAAGTCAGCTGTGGATCCAGGAGGACTCCCAAGTTGCGAACCCTCTCTGAGGGGTATAAAATTGACCCCCCAGCCTGAGCGATGGAACACTGGTCGAATTATTGGGAGGGAAACACAACAGCCATTCGGTCTTCTCGGGTTGAGTACAAGCTTGTTAGCCCTCATCCAGTCCCTAACGGCATAATGGATAATGGCTTCTTTTTAAAATGTTTAGGAAAAGTCAGGATTGCTAGGAAAATTCTTTCCATCCATATTTTTTTGATTTACTGAGCCCTACATTCTTCTCTCTCACTTTTAGACTCAAAGATTGTTCGGTGTCATTTTCACTCTTAAAATAATACAAAAATAGTTAATATTCACTTTATGGACATGACCTTTCAAACAATAACGTGTGGTTTCTTTCCTCCTTAAACGAGTAATTCTTTCTCTTCTTTCTCTTGTTTTTAAGCAGGCAAGGGGGAGAACCCTACCCACCAGACAGGTCAAGCCAAATGAATCTAGATTGCTTTTAACTGCTTTGTATCATAGATATATTGATCCTTTTCACTAATGTGTTCGTATCAATCTTCAGTTTCCAGGCACTCATTCCTTAGGGCAAAGCTCCTTGAATTGTTACCTAGCATGAATGCCAGGCCCAGTGGAATAACTTTAAAAGGCATATTAGTCTAGCTCAGAACTGCTTATTATAACATTAAGAAAAAACTCAAGAACAGCTAAACTCTTTTCTGGATTTTAGCATTCTTCGGGGGGGCTGTTAGATCATTAGAACAGTGTTTCTCAACCTTGGTAACTTGAAGATGTCCGGACTTCAACTCCCAGCGAGTGCGAATGCTGGCTGGGGAATTCTGGGAGTTGAAATCTGGACATCTTCAAGTTGCCAAGGTTGAGAAACACTGCATTAGAATATTTGCCAATCAGTTTTTCAATAATTGCTACAGAACATGGAGGAAGTTCGAGAACTGCAAATTTTTTGAAAATTACACTTAGATGAATCTAAAAGCCACTCCGTGACATTTGCTATGCTAAGACAATCTTCACGGTGCTTGGGTGTTAAGTCGTAATAGCAGTTCTATATCATATGTTGTCTGCAACAATTCAGGTTATTTCTGGTTAACTATTCCATTACATTTCTTTCATGGAAGAAAAAGCCTTAATGCTTATTTTCTTCCCCTTGCTACTTGGCAATTAGTGTTAAGTACTGAACATACCATCCAGCCAAATTTAAGGACTTTGAAATCTCATTTAGTTGCCATGAGAAAGACTTAAAGTCACGGTTAACTCCACCGTTTAATTCAATAGGTGTTTTAAGGCAATTATGACTGAGGTTTTGTCTCGAGAGTCTGTTCTTGGCTAAAAGTCTTCCAGACCTTGGCCCTTAGGCTATGGAATTAGCTACCTAGCTCTATTTCCTTTGGTTTTCTGCTTTAGTAGCAGAGGTGGTTTAAGAGTTCAAATGGTACTCAGAATGTCTTAATTTCCCCAGAATAGAGTAAAAATAGTCCGCATTGAAGATTGACCTCTACTTACCTTTGCTACAGGTTGGCAAATATGAACTTTGCTCACACGCGCCCCCTCCACGCATGCACAGGACCTTTGATGCTCAGAGCATCAAAAATGGGCTGAATTGCACCCCTGCCTCATTAGCCATTTCTTGTCAGCCCTTCAAGGTAGGCCGGGTCAAGAAATAGAAGCAGGAATTCTTTATCGTTGTAGGGCTGAAGGACAGAATCTTGAAATCACTTGAGTTCCTCTCTACTCCTTTTTATTTTTATTTTATCGATTCATTAAATTTGTTTGCTGCATATCCGACTGTGAGGCAACTCTTAAAGAGTCATAAGACTTCATCTTAGACACACACATATAACGCCCCCCCCCCAAAAAAAAAATCAGGGCAGGTTTATTATGAATTTGTTTCTGATTCCTTCCACTTTCTTAGAGCTGATAGGTCTGGCCAACATCCAGGATTTCTACTGCAAGCAACATTAACATTTGGTGGTAGAAAACATCCAGGATTTCTATTACAAGCAAAATTAAGAATGGCACCAAGAAGGGGCAATGCAGAGGTGGGTTCCTACCAGTTCTCACCTATTCGGTAGAACCAGTTCGTCAAACCTACCGAACCGGTTAGAAGAGGTTCCACCAGTGGACCCGGAAAGCAGCCCACACCTACAGAAGAGGTTCCCAAAAATTTTTGAAACCCACCACTGGTCCTTGGATATGGTTATTCTACACTATCATGCTCCTATTTATAAAACTCAGTGCCTCTGTGGAAGGTAAGGATGACTACTGCGTTTGTGGTGCAATCAGAACATTGCATGTGTTGAAGTTGTTTTAACGCAAACCAAAGATGCCTTTTAAAAAACAAGTTTACATCATATTCTTATGCATGCCAGTGCTGTGTGTGAGGTAATTTAAGGTGGTTCTGACAAGTGTCGTCGGCATCTTCATATCCGGCCACGTGGGTGGCAAGCCACTCCCATCCGGTCACATGGGTGGCAAGCCACTCCCACAAAGGAGGCCACACCCACAGAGTAGGTTCGAACAATTTTTGAAACCCACCACTGGGGCAATGTATTAAATGTACCAGATTTACTGACTCTGAGGGAAGATGACCGAAAGGGGTTGCATAGACTTCCATGTTTTTGTACAGAGGCCAAAATAGCTCACAGATCAGAAATATTTTCTATGATTTTCTCAGCTTCCTTTTCTCCATTAGACTGCAGGTTATGCTATCACCATATGTGAAATTGTTCAGAATATGCTGCTGGTTTAGTGGCTAGCCTAATTTAAAATGTTTATTTAATAGCAGTACGAGCTATATCCCCTATGCTTTACTGTCAGTTCAAGACAGATATTTGCTTTGAGTACTTTGAAAACCTTGCAGAATACCTTTAATGGACTGAATTATTTTAGCAGTTCTATAAAAAACATGTAAATAATTCTATTACTCCTAGGTTTCCCAGACTATGATGCCTCTAAATCTGGTATACAATTTTAGCCATTTTAGCAGCAGCTGTTCACTAATGGAACCAACAGAATTTTGCTTTTTAGCCATTTGTATTCATCCCAAGGTATCTTGTACATATGTTTGGGAGCTATCAAAAGCAAACTTTTAGATTACACCATGGTCTACTCTGCATAGAAAGAAAGTGCAAAGTTGGTTTTAGGTAGAGTTTCCAAGTTGGCTTTAGACAATTAATAAAGACCAAAACAGGATTAATGCCAGCATAATAAAACAGAAGAATTCTAAAGGAAAAGATAAAGACCAGGATACATTATACCTCTGCTCCATGAGCTGCATTGCTTGCCAATTTGCTTCTGGGTTCAATTCAAGGTAGTGGGTTTAACCTTTAAAGCCCTTCATGATATGGGACCAATGTGTCTGAAGGACGGCCTCTGCCTGGTTAATTCAGCCCCTCCGCATCAGGGAACCCCTCCCTGGTTATTTCAACCCCTCCCCTTGCAGAGAAGGCATGTTGTCAGAGCCATCAACTAGGTTTCTACGTTTGATGGGTCCCTGGAGATGTACCTTCTCTGCAGTAGCACATGCCTTATGGAATATTCTTCTCTCAAAACTCAGATTATCTCCATCCCTTTTGACATTCTAGAAGGTCCACAAGACCTCTCTATGTCATCAGAGGTGGGGATCGCAGGGAACGTTTGAGAAATGCTCAAATGGTGCCATTGTTGCGGCCAATTTTATCCTTCCTTTGCCTAGAGGTTTAGTACATTTGTATTTATGCTACTTTTCTTAATGTAGTTTTTTTATATATACTATTTCTATATTGATGATTTTTATCCAATTGTCGTCAGCCATCCAGAGTTGCTATTGATAAGATGGACAGCTATTTAAGTTTGATAAAGAAATAAATAAAGCTACTGAATAAGCAAACTCAACTGACATTAACACTTAAAGCATGCTATCAGAGTCTGCCCAAGCGAACATCTTGTAAAACATAACTTGGCTAATTTAAGAAAACAAGGAGAACGGGGATGGATGAGAAGTCAGTTCCAGCTGAATGTTTGTATCAGGCCTGCAGTGGTTCCTTTAAGAATCTTTGGCCTGCCACGCTCTCATTAAGGTGGTGAATTAGCAAGGGGTAGAATGTGTTGTTTTCAAAATAAAAAATTCCTTTCTAGAAGCTCAAGGTCATCTTTTGTCTCCCAAACCTTTGCACCTGACCGGAAGAAGCTGGGTGTGGATGCCAGCCTGGAAGAAGAAGATTGGACCATGTGATGGATTGTGGGTGTGGGGACAAGATCATGAACTTTTAACTGGGTGGGATTCTGATGCAACTTCCAGAATTGGGATTCCATAGCACGATGCCAACATGCCTGCCTTATTAAATTGGAACTTTAAGCATAGTTTTGCCTTTGACTCTGATTTAATTCTGCATGATATTTGGAACGCTGACAGTTTGTGTGTGCTGGCCCAGTTTGGAACACCCAAATGCAATGGTACAGCTGTAATTGTCTCAAATGTGTTATATTTTACATTTCGGGGTTACGAGCCAAGGGTACTCGTAGTATGATTAAAAGGTGCAGAGAAGAATATTTATATTACACCATGTTCCAATGTAGCCATATTAGAGAGATAAACTTGTATGGTAGATTGCAAAGGAGGAAAATGAAGGGGAAGGTATATAAATGCATAGCTTCGCACACTAATCTAAAAAAGTCAGGCTGCTGAATGCCAATTGATGGCTGCGCATAGAACATAGTGACTGGGACAGTTCTGGCTTTTGTTACCTTTAAAA